>NW_019767190.1:0-605 GCF_002891405.2 Cryptotermes secundus | reverse complement strand
GGGAAGCCAGCGACTAACCGCTTGAGCTATGGCGCGGCCCGAACAACTTAGCGATAACATTAACTCTGACGTTCAGATACATTTTCCCAATATCTGAACCTGTGTAGGCCTACTGTTGGCAATTTGAATTTAGTGTGAACTCAAGGAGTTGGATAAAGGACCGAAACAGTGAGACAACAGAGAAGAGAACAAAGAGGAGTACGTTAATGTGTGGCGAAGAAAGAGAGGTGGCCGGGGCTGCCAGCGAACTGGAGAGCACAACCAAGAGGAATGCAATAGAGAAACCGCGAATACAGAAATTCAAACTATGCTCGTAGAGTAGATAAGACAAGGACGCTTTGGAGTTCTGAAAGAGCTGACGAGTAAAGACGAGTGAAATTTATAAAAGCAGATGAAATGGAAGAAAGGAAGAAGCAAAAGAAAGTGAAGAAGAGATGAAAACATAAGAATATGAATATCTTGATTATGTAGTAACAAAGAGAACGTGCTAAATATGTCTTATCTCAGCCTTGTCTTCACGACTTATGCTACTAAATAAGAGGCTAAAGCTGCACCTCTGTTTAACTAATTAAGCACTGTGCCATGAAGGCGTATAGGGGAGTGGA
>NW_019767189.1:0-609 GCF_002891405.2 Cryptotermes secundus | reverse complement strand
GACCTCATCGGTATTTGAACCCGCGACCTTCTGACTTGTAGCATAATGCCTTAACCACTATGCTACAACAAGAAGTCACATTCTGCAGAACCAGAATATCAAGGGAAAATATCATTTTAGAACTAGGAAGAGAGTAGAAAAGAATAATATTTATATTTACTCCTGCGATAACATCTTATTTGACAAGTTATTTCCCAAAAGATCTATTTTCAATACCGTTTTTATCCATATCTCAGTCTCTTAAGTGGCCTATTTCCTTGAGGTTTTAAAAATAAATTTTATGTTCCATTTTTGTTTCTCTATGCCACCTACATGTCTTGTTCATCTGAACTTCCTTGATTTATTATATTTCCTTATTTGCCTACTTAGTTACTCATTGGTTTTGTGGTCCTGTAGGAACATTGGCCTCTATCATAGATTCCCATCCTTTCTATTATTTGTCTTTTGCATCCATCTTTTCAGTTTCAGCTCTCATAAATCATTCTGTACATCTTCCAGTCTTTGAATCACAGCCTTCATATTTCTCTTTTGCTTCAGACTTACTTTCAAAAAAGGCCACACCACAGCTCAAGCGGTTAGTCACTGGCTTCCCACCGCGGTGGCCCAGGT
>NW_019767188.1:0-609 GCF_002891405.2 Cryptotermes secundus | reverse complement strand
TGATGTGTAAATTCTGGTTTGTACAGAAATTAGAAATTCCTATTTCTGTCATTTATTGAAATTCATTAAAAACTGAATACATTATATCCTTGCTGCACTCCAGTTTTGATGCAGGGATATGACGTGACTGATGATGTGTCATGTCATATTACTAGACTAGGTAACTGTGATGCTGTAAGGCTTTTGAACAGTGTTCACTAAGATATTGTCACAATTTAGGAGTTTGGAATGGTGAATGGATTTACTGCCCACTTACACACCACTCAGAACTACAAATAATTACAGCACTATTGCTAATCTCCACACTTTACAAATCACCACAGTACCTGCTAAGCCTCTTCCAACTTGCTGTGTCTTCATTGGCCATTCCCTGGCAGAGGCTTGTAGTGGTGGAGGTTCTTCAGCTTCACATGCTTAGGTTCCATCTTCACAGCCTCCCATACAGAAATAAACTCTGAATTAACAACTCTCAACTATAGTTCCATTGTGGAACTCAAGTGACAACTAACTGGGTTGCCCCAGTTGTCTTCAAGATAACTCCGTGGCATGGACCACATAGGAAACACCAATTCCAACAGTAATTCAATTATTCTAGAGGCATGTTTACCA
>NW_019767187.1:0-609 GCF_002891405.2 Cryptotermes secundus | reverse complement strand
TCTTCTTCAGTGCCCAAGTCTTTACCTGCTGGTAACTGTTTCGCGCGTGACCCATGACGCTAACTCCAATTCTCTACCACCTGACTCAGTCAGAGTCAGAGTAACTTTACGACTGGCGGTTCACCGCCAATCAGTTCGTCTTGACTTCAGATCCCTTGAGACTTAACGGCCAATAATTTTTTTTTCCGCTGAACACTTGGGGTTACAGTCCTTATGTAATATCCTCTCTAACGAGAAGATGCGTCTGTCATTTACAATTGCTGCTGGCCCTCGCCAGCGCAGTCAATCTCAGGTCCGAGTCCGGCGGGACTCATGACCATATTTGAGTGACTGAGGGAGAACGTGGAAAGTGGCTGTTATCCTGAATGCACAGAAATGGACGTATTAGGGTGGGGGGATGAAAGGGGTTGTGACCTGCTTGGAACCATAATGATGGTAGGAACGAGGGAACATATGAAATGGTGCGACCCCACTGAAATCACAAGATGGAGTAAGTTGGAATAAAATGAGCAGGCGTATGTTCTGCGTGGAGGCAGAGTGATGAATGCGGAAAGAAAGGAAATCAAAAAGAAATATTGGTGTGATAGCCCTTGTTCCGGCTGAGGTTCG
>NW_019767186.1:0-609 GCF_002891405.2 Cryptotermes secundus | reverse complement strand
CATGCCCTGCCCACCTCATCCTCCTTCACTTGATCATTCTAATAAGGTGCACTTAGTTGAATAAATTATTAAGTTCTCATTTAATTATTTGTTAAATTTTATAAAACAGATCATTTATATTTCAATGTAAATTGGTTCTTATAAAGAGCCTCTTTTGAGAAATAAGGATGTAATATGAAAGCTAATCATCTCACAGAGATATATAGTGCAGGACAATGAGAATATACTAGTTTAAGAGAAGACAACAAGCTCATACAGCTACAGACACAAAAGATGGAAGTAGAATTTCTCTTTGCTGAATTGAAAGTACTTATTGTGTGTAAGTAAGTTAGCCCTTACCGATTGGCATCATTGTATCGAACAGGGTAATATAAGTTGGACAAAGCTCGTGGAGGAAGTGAGCAATTTTATTTACAAAATTTGAAAGGAACATACCACTGAGGAGATACATGTGCAGCTGGGAGGTAATATTAAAATGGACCTTAAAGAAATGGGTTGTGTTAATATGGACTGGATACATCTGGCTCAGGATGGGGTCTTGTGGAGGGCTATTGTGAGCACGGCAATGAAACTTTGGGTTTCATAAAAGTCATGGCATTTTTTTTTTTT
>NW_019767185.1:0-608 GCF_002891405.2 Cryptotermes secundus | reverse complement strand
GTAAACTGTACCAACTTTGTCACTTGAACAATAAATACCGGTACTCCACGGCCTGTTACAAAGATAAAGCTTTACCTTTTTTCTTTTACCGACTGAGCTATCCCACCTCCCGGACATAATACTATTCCTGGACTTAGTTAAAGAAAATCCACGTCACGAAGATATATGGGAGAGTGGAGGTATAGCTCCACAATTTTTAGCTGTAGCATTAATTGAATTGAAAATTTATCTTCACGCCCCGGCCGCTTTACCCCCGGAGAAAGTGCATCAGTACCAATTGATTATGAGTTTGGATGGGCCCCAGAGCCGGTCCGGTTATTATGAAGAAGAGAAAAATAATTTCCCCATGTCGGGAATCGAGCTGCGATTCTTCGGTCGCTCAGTCGGTAACCTAGTCGCTAAGCCGACTGAGCTATTCCTTCTCAGCTTATGTTCTTTCCTAAATGCGGACAGATCGAGCTTCACACCAGTACAAAACAACAGGAAGGATAAAATGATGAGGAAAATAGAAGAAACGAAAGGAAGATGAAGGAAAGAAAAGAGAATAGAGAAGAAGGCCGTAGCAAGGAAGTAACAAATGTAGAAAAAACAGAGAATAAACATGGAGG
>NW_019767184.1:0-609 GCF_002891405.2 Cryptotermes secundus | reverse complement strand
CCCCATACGTATATGACTATAACAAAATTATGCAGGAACGAATGTTGTTGATTATAAGTTTTCTGAAGTGACCACACACTGTAACATGCATTTTAAGGCCAACGAATACACCCATCGGCCTATCCGTGACAACCGAGGAATATATTCTAATGAAAATATATTTGAAAAGACTCCAGGTGGCAGAAAGGAGCGATGAGGTCGATTCTGTCCCAAACCGATATATTTTATTGTTTTAGAACTTAAACTCATACCTGACACTGAGCACCTCCGTC
The DNA here is from genome assembly GCF_002891405.2 of Cryptotermes secundus. Taxonomy (NCBI): domain Eukaryota; kingdom Metazoa; phylum Arthropoda; class Insecta; order Blattodea; family Kalotermitidae; genus Cryptotermes; species Cryptotermes secundus. The sequence goes on along the minus strand of NW_019767184.1, from coordinate 337 downwards.
TGTGGTTCGTCACTGATGATACCAGCGCTTGTCACCTGTCATTGTTCACTTCGGATCCTCATAACCTACATCCTTCAGATCCATTTTAATAATGTCCTCCCATTTCGGTATCGGAAAGGGCGCATTTCAAGATGTCCCCGCCCCCCTCCCGAATTACTTTACGCAGTCGTTGCCTTTCTTGAATCAATCTAACGGACGGAGACATCTATGTATAACCTTTAAATTAGCTGTGGATAAGGTACGTAATCTCTGCCAAATCTGTAGTGTCGGGAGATGACGCGAAGACGTGTCACGAAATTGGGTGGATTTGCCCTGCATATTTACAGGGTTTTTTTTT
>NW_019767183.1:0-609 GCF_002891405.2 Cryptotermes secundus | reverse complement strand
CAACGGAAACCTAATCACATCGGCAGATAAAGGGTTATCCATCTTTAATACAGAGATCAGAAAATATCAAAGAATACTTATGCAACTTTTAAAAATATATTGGAGAATACAGTCTACAATTCTGATGTGCCTTCTTCAGGAAAAAATATATATGGCGTGCCTACCAGGGCTCAAGAGTATCTATTCACTTCGTTTATTTAAAATGTCTTAATTTTTTTTCAACCCCTCTACAAGCGACAATATAAACTTTCGCAGTATTTGTGCCAGAGTTTGTGTTTGCGATGCTTGTAACGCAAAATATTTAAACCTATTTGCTGCCTGTTTACTGAGGCTTCTTGCTTGGCTTACAGAACACTGCACTCTTGTTCTGAAATCCTTTCGTAGATCAGTTACAATTCCTAACCCATGCCCCACGCTCATGTTCTTTGAAGCAAGATAAACAGCTACGTTATTCTTCTAAATCCACTCTTTAACAATTTTCTCTTACGTTACACGCATTGACAATTTACAATGTCGGGCTCTTGTAAACACAGTAATGAACCTTTCAGTTTCGTAAGATATAGGGAAATTCTTGAGTAGCTGAGCGATTGGTGGTTTCTTAAAATGGAC
>NW_019767182.1:0-609 GCF_002891405.2 Cryptotermes secundus | reverse complement strand
GTGTTACGAACAATACAACTGACTGAATAATCTTATGAGACATTCTACATGACAGTCTCAGAATACACGACAGAAGAATTATAGGGCACGTGACTTTTTATTTTGTTTACGGCTACATTGGGCTGATACTTTAGAACGCAAATACGTGTAAGTGTTCCGATCTGGAAAATATTATCTGAGGATGTCAGATACAAAATTTGGTCACCCATATGCTGTTCCTGTTTGTGTGTTCCGAAGTTGAGTTTGCCATAGCTCGTTCTGTTTGTGTTTCTGAGTGGATACCCAATCTGCAAACATTCATGCACTCGTTACTAAGCCCCCTTGCCAGACTTTCTCCACACAGTTTTAGGTCCTGATTCATGGCGGGGAGGCTAAATATATGTATGTTGAACATGTGGTGTGCTTCTGAGCAGGATCCTGAGGAAGACAGTAGCTCCAGGCTCCACAGAATTCCACAGCGGCGGTTGTCGTATTTGTACTCATCATCATCAGCAGCAGCATCAAGGTTCGAGCCTTTCGGTGATCTCCCTTCCCCCTGTAGGATAGGTTGAACCTTCTAGCGTAACTTCGCGTTTTCAGTCGAGCTTGTTTATTCGTCTATTTTTTTTT
>NW_019767181.1:0-608 GCF_002891405.2 Cryptotermes secundus | reverse complement strand
GTGGAGACGTATCGACATTTTGAGAAAAACTGCTTCTTGCTTTTTCAGAGTGGAATAATGCATGAATTCATGTAGAATAGGAGGTGCCAATAATTTATATAAAATATGTTTTCTGCTTTAAAATTTATTTATAACCTGAATGTTGAGGCAGAGATCTTCTCCGAAACGTTAATACATTTATATAGGACCACATGGCGTTATATACATATCTAAGGAGGCAGAGATATTTATTCTCTTGGTAGTTTGGTCCAATTGGGCAACTCACATTGAACGCACCGCCCTGGATTCAAAGAGAAATGTAGGTTGAAACGTTAGAAGAGTCAATAGTTAATTGTGCTTTCTGTAACAAGCTCTGGTTTTGTGAATGCTAAATGAAAAGCATGCCCATGAATATATCTTTGAAAGTGGAAATGACTTTTTTGCTGCCTAAGGCAGAATCAGTGAACGATTTTTAATCACAGTGTATATGTTTGTTGTTCGATATATCCATTGTGCTACGTATGGGGCTATATGGATGCAAATATTTCTGGCATTGACAGAAATTTTATTAAATTTCCTACGGTTTTCCTCGTTGACTAACTGCATGATACAGAATTATTCTTGAGAAT
>NW_019767180.1:0-608 GCF_002891405.2 Cryptotermes secundus | reverse complement strand
GGATAAGAATGCTCTCCTGCTCAATTTGAATACAAACTCTGCTGGTCTCTGGCTAACATGGGGCTGTTATAAATTGCCCTCAGACTGAATAGGGAAAACCTTGTCGAGTGGTTAATTCCACTCACTGCTATGCAAATGCTAGCCATTGTCATACAGCTGCTAGCATTCTGATTCCTGGGCGTTGTAGCAGGAATGTTGGTCGCTGCCTAGGAAATCAACCCTGATCTCCTCAACCATTCTGGCGGCATGCCACAATATAATTGAACATAAAACTAAGTATATTGGAAAATGTGTAGAAATAGCAATTATTTATATAACAGTTTAATTAAAAGAAAATAAAAGCATACATACTGTGAAAGTTATAAAGAAGAAAATATTTTATATCTCCATCTCAGAACACCTGACGAGGAATGTAGGTGATATTTAGCACCAGTTGCTTTGAATAATTTCCAGCACCTTAGAGCAGCATCCAGTTCCCTAGGAAATGGCTCAAAACTCTTATAAGTTTAGTTTTAGGTCATGCCTGTCAATAATGAGTCAGAAGGGATGTGGAGGTGAAAGACCATTTTAAGGAACTATTCTGATGTGTAGCTTTGATGTGTGTGGCT
>NW_019767179.1:0-608 GCF_002891405.2 Cryptotermes secundus | reverse complement strand
GCCTGCTTGCACCTGTTGGAATTAACGTGAGATGAAGGTTCATTAATATGTTGATATGACGCCAAGTTGTCGCAGTGTATGTGACTGTGTTTGTAAACAGTACAGGTTGCTAGGGCTCTGGTGTAATTGGGGCACGCTACACTGCGGCAAAATGTGCCGTATTGATTTGCTGAGGACCAGCCATGACCTACTGTATTTCTCACTTCCCTTACTACTTATCTGACAAACAAAAAATATTTATTTATCGAACATTCATCTGGAACGAATCAATTTGGATCGTAATTGTTGTGTTTTTATTGTGAAGGTCACGGTGAAATATCCGAACTATTTCTGTCGGGTAAATCGAAACTGCAGATTCCTTCCTACTCGATCCCATTGGTCGGGTGATCGAAGTCTATGGCGCGTCTTACTCGGTGCTGCCACCGTGACGGGCTGGGCAAATGATTACTCAGTAGATAAGTTTATGGACGTTCTGTTGTCAAGAAATCCCCAGGTTCGTACAGTACAAGACCTTAAGCTTGAGAGCTGTGACGAATGCAGGAATTCACAACCATTAAAGGCGAGGCAGCAGCATGAATCAGCAACTACTACCTGAGCCAAAACATTCA
>NW_019767178.1:0-608 GCF_002891405.2 Cryptotermes secundus | reverse complement strand
CTTTCACATGTGGCCCGTGCCGAGATGTTCTAACAAAGACAGCTGGAACAATGAGTTCAGCTGAGATCTGCAAGGGAGACTGAGGAAAAGATGGCGCTATAGTTGAGCTGACAGTTCAGTTGTGGAGTGTTAACCAGCGAGCAAAGGCGAGACCACATAAGCTGAGGACACTTCATTGTTAAGACCCATTACCAGGAAACAACTAGTGCAAACAGACTGAGAAATATCAGCGTGTGCTGTAATTATTTGTAACTTGTGTAGATTAGCGATGACACTGTAATTGCTCGTGTGTATAAGTAGTCAGTAAGTTTATTCACTAATTCAAACCCCTAAATCATGACAGTTGACAATTGTAACACAACGTTAATTCAAAATCAATTTCCCTGACAGGCTCGAATGTAATACTTCTCTAAAACATTTCGTAAAAATTCGTCTAGTTGTAGCTCAGTTTCCTGTAAACTAATATGCAATATATACATATATATGTATATATATAAGTAAAGGTATCTCTGTAACAGACAGTGGAGGCCCATAGGGTTGCGAGACGTTGAGGTTCCCACATGTTCCAGACAATCGGCTCACAGATGGCGGCAAGGTTGTCAGCCCTA
>NW_019767177.1:0-603 GCF_002891405.2 Cryptotermes secundus | reverse complement strand
TGTAGCCAGAAACTCTGACCACTAGACCACAGAGGCGGTCTTATTATTACTGTTGTTACTACATCTTCATCATAACAAAAACAGCAAACATTCAATTTAATTTCTTTATATGAGTGCTTTCCATTAGCAACTAGCACTATAAAATATACAATACTAAAAACTACAACAAAACAAACAACACTTTAATATATCATTAGATAGACTTGAGAGAGGAAAAACGTGTTTCAAACGGAAGAAGTGTGTTCATTAAAAACATCTATAAATCGACAGATGCTGTGACTACGTTTTGAAACATTATTCGCATTAAAACTGAAGTCACTAATTTAATCACGTGATACAGTGAAACAAATAATATCCATAACAAAACAACAGTTTATTTTCTCGTTGCAAATGTTAACACAAAACTAAGCACGGAGATGTCGTCTAGAATAAAATGTTTTAAAGTTTACGTAATTCAGAATTCAATCATAATTACGAACAAAATGAGAATAAATAATTGACTGGATCATAAACTTGTACGATTTCTCTGTACGTTTGCCAGTATATTAGAATTTTCCGAAAATTATGGCACTACTACTACTACTACTACTACTACTACTACTA
>NW_019767176.1:0-608 GCF_002891405.2 Cryptotermes secundus | reverse complement strand
AGCTACACTTCTACTCCCTCATACATCTTTGTATGGTGCTCACTTAATTAAGCACATCTTTACTCAACTTCATAGCTGTGGAGTATTTCGAAATAACATGTCTAATTTCCTGTGTTCGCTTTCCTCGGCTGCCGTCTGCATGTTTAGAAACACGGAAAGTCGATATCATATTTGAGAACGGCTGTACAAACTGTAGACGGGAGGGGGAGGGCGGTTGCTTCAGTGCATATATTGATGCAAGGCTGGGTTCCTGTCTCGCGAGATTTCCTGCCTTGCAAGGGTCGCCTCGTGGACTTGATCCCGGGGCTTTGCTTGCACGAGTCATTAACTCTCGGGCCGCTAATCCCCCTCCAGTCCGGCAGTCAACTTTGCTCGCAACCTTTCAGTGTGACATGATACTGTGCATCCATTGCTCCCTTCAGTAACCAACTGCGTACATTCCCAGCTTCTCGAAACAGTGCAATGATGGGCCAGTGACTGACTGACGGCTGTTCCCAAACTTGGAAAATTCCTTGTGAAATATCCTCTAGCTTATTTAACTCGGCTGTCAGTAAAACGTAAAGGTAACAGACCGTGGAGGCCCATAGGGTTGTGAGATGTTGAGGTTC
>NW_019767175.1:0-608 GCF_002891405.2 Cryptotermes secundus | reverse complement strand
TTTTATTTAATATCTTTCTCAGACGAAGCCTGGTTCCATCTTACAGGTTATGTGAAGTCTTATTATATATTCGGCCAAATATATGAACCACATGAACTCCTCCTTCATCCTGTCAAGATTAGACTGCAGTGTCTCCTCATAGGATTGCTGCGTCAACCTCTTTCGGAAACGTCATTTGATCCAAGAGCTACATTAATACTATAATCCATAATTCCTTGGCCACTTTATTCAAGAGAAAACTGCAGTGTAACATGTCATACAGCACGCGCTACCTCCTACGCTTGGATATCGAAGGTTCTCGAAAGGACTTCGGCCCTCAAGCTCGCCGGATTTGTCGCCACCAGGTATTTTCTCTTGGACTACATTAACGCCAATGCCTACCGCAATAACCAACACAATGAGGATGAGCTGAAAGCTGACGCATCCAACATTAGTGCCGAAATCACACCCACAACTCTGCAGGCAATGGCTACAAGCCTGCCTCTTCGTGCTCTGTAAGGTATGCAACATGCTCACACACACATTCGTCATTATGTTTAGCAAATCATATTGTAAAATCATCGGTTTGAATACAGTTCTCTTTTAAAATCACCATAATGCACATATGA
>NW_019767174.1:0-608 GCF_002891405.2 Cryptotermes secundus | reverse complement strand
TGACTGCACCCTCCTAAACAAGTTATCACAAAGGAATGAATGAACTAACTATTTATTTCTGTTCTGACACTTGTATTCAGTTGAGTTGAACATTAATTGCTATTATGTCATGATCAAATAACTAACTCGTTTACATACTGAACAACAACACAAAATTTTAATGATTAAGAAAGGCAATAATGCAACATTGTTGTTTGATGTAAGTTGTTAACTCCAAGTAGAGGAAATTGGTAGCTCTAGTGATCATTATTAGTATAAAGATGTAAGTGTGATGTGAAAACTATATTCTGTTTTCATGATTTCTTGCTCAACCCTAGGGACCCAGGGAACTCTAGTTGAGAAAGGCTGCTTTAACAGAGGACTGTTCTTACAATCAAGGCAAGGTAGGTGCAAAGAACAAATAACCTTTTAAGAGACTCCACATACTGTTTTTAGCTTGAGAGTGTTTACTGGCCCTAAGAACATTTCCAGTCAACAACTTGGAAGAGTTTCAGAAGTATTCAGAATTCCATGCAGTCAGTACAAGACACAAGCTTGATCTTGGCTACAGTCTATCAGAAGGGAATATATATATATATATATATATACAGTAAAACTTGGTTATAGCA
>NW_019767173.1:0-608 GCF_002891405.2 Cryptotermes secundus | reverse complement strand
TTTTTTTTAATCCAAATTTTACGTTTTTAGACAGCAGACGAGAAGACATAAAATTCTGGACTGAATTGCTTTAGACAGTGACTAATATATATAATTGTTTCACTGCTAATCGCACTGTACAGAGGCAGGAAGTCGTATTGTAAGGCAAATAAAACCGATACAGTTTCTGGGTTCTTTCCAGGTCCTTCTCTCTTTTCTGTTTTACTTCGAATTATTTGCTATAGAAACACAGTCAGTATCAGTAGTAGACTTCGTGTAAAATTTCCTTCCGAAAACTAGTTTCCTTCTGACAGTTTCGGAGCAGAAGCGCACCTGAGACTCTATCCAGTGTTTCCCTTCCCAACCTCAGAATAACTTTCTTTATCGCTCAGAAGAATCCAAGGATACAGCAAGAAATGCTTGCAGCGCGTAAGGGAAGATATACGAGTATACGTGTCTTAATTACTTACGTGCCTCCTGTTTCTCTCTTAGCTTCTTCCCATACCCCATTTTACATTCCCCTTCCCCCACTTTCGTCATTTGTTCTCATCAAATTTGTCTTCATTTGTCTCAGAAATAAACTCCAGACTTCATACAGTTTTAGTCGTACGAGAAAATCCATTTCTAGG
>NW_019767172.1:0-608 GCF_002891405.2 Cryptotermes secundus | reverse complement strand
TGCAGACTGTGTTCAAAAGCATCTGTTTGCAGCATGAAAATGTGCATTCATATACTTCTTGGGCAACAGTTGCAAAAATCAAACAACTTTCCAAGAAGTCCTTCCATACCTGCCTTACTCATTGAACCTAGTCCTTAGTTACTGTTTTCTCACCGGATCCTTAAAATTGGCGTTCAGTTTATTCCGTTTCTTGTGCTGACAAGGAAGGGCATTGTGCGGGGCAAAATTGGTAATGTGACGCAACACAAAAGTGAGTTCAGAAGGGTTCTGAAAGTATTTTAGTACACTTGATATTACTTGCTTCTTGGACTTGTCCATCATCTGATATTCTAAAATAGAGCACACTGTTTTGGGTGCTGGATTTGTTTCCATCCTCAGGTGGGGAGTACCTATGAGGTCCAGTCTTTCTGTCAGACCCAACTGTATCCCTCATCTGAGGATGAGAGGAGATTCAGCAGAAATGTTGATTTTATTTTAGAGTATCAAGCAATGGACAAGTCCAGAGAGCAAGTAATATTTAGTGCAATCAAAGAAGTATAAATTTTGACACCATGGCAATGATAGATCTTTAAAAGGCATCTGTTGAGAAGGATAACCATGTTGACATA
>NW_019767171.1:0-608 GCF_002891405.2 Cryptotermes secundus | reverse complement strand
ACACACACACACACAAGCTAAACTTCCATGCCCTGAGTTGGATTCGAACCCAAAATCCCGGCTTCCGAGCGAGAGAAGAAATTGTATGCCTTTAGACCGCTCGGCTACTGTGACAGGTTACGATTTAGTTTAGTGATTTCGAAAGCACTGGGGAAGGGTTTATGACATGTTTAAAAATACTACGTCGTTATTCTCTTGCATGCTTAAGGAAAATCGTTAGAAATTCCTGTTTAAATTATTAGATATCCCAATTGAAATTCGAAACGGAACATCCCACGCAGTATCAGAGACGTCACCGCTTGATTCAACTTCCTCAGCGCAAATTTATGGATTAATAGACCATGTCTAGTTATTTCCAACCCTATCAAGCGCTCCACTCTCACAGTTAATTGATCATTTCTCATCGATGCTGTATAAGGTTTACGTTGGGCACAGTGTCGAGAAGGAATCGATATTTGTCTCTAAGGAGCGAAGCCATCCTTGGGAATAAGACTCTCGGACAATTTGTAAAGGAATTCAGTGCCATGAATAGAAACCCGAAGATTTATTGCTGTCTTCACAAGAGCCAGTCACTGGTTAATATTCTGTACCAACTGAATTAAGTTGAC
>NW_019767170.1:0-608 GCF_002891405.2 Cryptotermes secundus | reverse complement strand
CCCTATGTGCCTCCTCGGCCTGTTACAGGGGTAGCTTTATCTTTACCCTTACCCTCACATGGTCTCTTTGGATTGATCTGTTTCTTTTGGCTTTCTGGCGACGAGGCACGAGGTAGTTGTGGGTTCTTCAGCCTCTCCCTTTCCTTCCCAGACATCTGGCCAGAGAACATGTAAAATTCTCTTTTGTTCGAGTGCGCTTTTAAGTTGTGTATCATGGCTATCAAGATTCATGTTTTGGGCTTGTTTTGGTTGGACGTCTCGGGAGCTGGGGCGTCTGGACGCACGACTGAATCATGATACCGCCAAAGTTGTACTTCCTTTGTTTATTACGTGCTGCAAAATAAGTTCTTTATGGATATTTCTTGTACGCACGAATAGAGCTGTGTTGTGTTGCGCTGTCCTATTTGGACATGCGCTTTGAACTGCATTCATGTTTCTGTTTGAGGTCTGTGGAGTCTCTGTTGCGAAAGGTTTACCCGTTTCTTTCCCTTTGCGAGATTTATGCTGCCTTTAACAGGAGTACCCCAGTCTTAGACCAGACTGTTGGCGAACGAGTCGTTTCGCATTGTAATTATGTATTTCTTGCCTACTCCTCCGTGACTGATTCC
>NW_019767169.1:0-608 GCF_002891405.2 Cryptotermes secundus | reverse complement strand
GTACGGAATGCGTGGCTTTCACCGAGGTGAGAATTCACATTTTGGCCTTCTGAGTTACGAAACGGGGTGTGCTATTCTAAATTTTACTTCTTCAAGATTCATTTAACGACACTTCTGACAGCTCACGTTACAGAGCGTCGAATGATACTGTGGCGTATTTACTCAAAGAACTGCGGAAGCAGAGAAACAGCCGTTTCTAGGTAACGTCCTAACTGAACAAACTGTCACGATATAAGATGTGATGCGTATATCCGTTGCTATGGAGCGAATACGTAAACACGTGCGCAGTGACGTCACGCAAGCGGCTCTCTCTGAGGGTCATCTCCGAGGCTACATGACGCCACCGAGCGAGTTGATTTCAGTTCAGAGAGTATTAATCAGCAGGCAACGGAAGCTGAAGAATCTCCTTTGTTAAGATTCGTTACTAGGAAATATACAGTGAAAACACTGCAGAGGAATAGCCATTGTTGAGAGTTGTTACAAAGTAAAAACTAGTGGAAATGGACTGAGAAAACTTAGTGTTGAGTAATTCGTAGTGTGGAAATCAGCGATAGTTTTATGCGTAGTTATTTGTAGTTACGACCTGTAAGTGGTCAATAAATATATTC
>NW_019767168.1:0-608 GCF_002891405.2 Cryptotermes secundus | reverse complement strand
TTGTTGTTGTTGTTGTTGTTGTTAGATATTCTTACACATTAAAAGTTAAGAACAGAAGTGATGTGAATTTGAGCTTATGTATGGCTAATCTAATATAGGAGTAATTGGTACTAGTGGAGATGGTGTACAGAGATGGAAAATGGGTAGTTATTAATTTCAGCTCCTACAAGGCTCACCATGTGTACTGAAGTTGTTGAAGAAAGGTGGGTATATTAAGTTCTTACCAGAACCTATTCTTGTCTTGTAGACTATTAAATGTTTATTAATTTGATGTACAGAATGTAATAACCTCAACTTTTCATGCAGATACATGAGAGGCAGACTCACTCACGAGATGGTGAACAGTTTTATTGATGCCTTCAATATGACATTACAAAAAAAATATCAGATTTTCAGTTGCCCTAGAAACACCCTTAAGGGAAAGAAGTTGATTGCATATGACACATTCAAGAAACAGGAGACAAAAGAGACAATAGAGAAAGGTAACAAACAGCGTAATATTACGTAAATGTTCATGTATGAATAAGGATTGACACTGTGCTCTCCATCTAGAAGGGAAGAATAAGGAAATTCATAATATAATTTGAAGGTCACTTCAGATGCTATAT
>NW_019767167.1:0-605 GCF_002891405.2 Cryptotermes secundus | reverse complement strand
ATTCCTGGTACTCATTTCTGTTAGAGGCTGAGTCAACCTTAGGGTCATAGCATGGCCAGAAGGATTAGGTCAATTGAAAAATCTGTAGTTAGTACAGTAATGACCTGACTTTGCTTCAAATAGACACATACTATTTGTACCATTGATAGCTGTATTAGTAATTTCTTCTTATTTCCAGAATAATCAGATTTGTTATGTTAAAATATGGGATAGACCATGGCTTAATCTGCGAGAAATCACCAACGTTTCCTGCAGTTCTGGTCCTGAAAATGCAACTACATCTTCTGTGAGTAGATCTAAGAGGGTATGTATTTCATTCTAGCTGTAGATACAAGGTCTAACAATAAAGTAACCGGACTGATCCTTTAGCAGTACTGATGTAGAGATGTGAATGCATGCACCCTAGGTATTGCAGTTTATTCCCATACTGAAAAAAGTGGGTGTTACATTTTGAGTACAAAAATTAATACTAAATTTTTATTGAAAGTGGTGGAAAATGCCACTGATGTCTGCAGATTGTTACAAAAAGTTTAGAGGAGATGGAACAGTGAGTCAGTCACAAATTTGTGCTCTACTGTAGTCTCCAGTATGAGTGTGTCATGAAA
>NW_019767166.1:0-608 GCF_002891405.2 Cryptotermes secundus | reverse complement strand
TCTCTCTTCAGTCTGTCTCTCTGTATGTGTATCCCCTTATTGTTGTTACGCAACGGCTCAGTAAAAATGTTACCGCTGCAACGATTACGCAAGTAACAATAAAATCATTTTTGGACACATCTTTTTTCGATGCGGTCCGTCTCATATCAAAGAAATGTAGGCGTTTAGTTCTTCCCATAAATACCTGATATATTGTTATGTTAATATAATGACACAATGTAATATTTGTAAGAAAATTAATCTGTTAAAATGATATTTTAGTTAATTCCAAATTTCCTCTATAACAATGGTTTAGAGCACACAATAATGAGAACATGCGTGTTTAATGTGCATAGAAGGATGAGATAAACTCACATGAAGGCAATATACCCACACATAGCCCTCTCAGGCCCTACCATGGCCCACCTGTGCAGTAGCCTGAAACACGAGGTGTACGCCAGAAAGCAATTACTCTGTTAAAGAAATAGCCATGAACCAGAAGAGTCATGATCTTCTGTGATGGCGGTAATACAGTATCCAGATTTGAATCCCTTAATGAGCAGCTCATAATATTGTACCAACTGTTTTAAAATTTAAAGACTGTACATTTTGCGCGCACAGCGTATTTA
>NW_019767165.1:0-607 GCF_002891405.2 Cryptotermes secundus | reverse complement strand
TTCCTTTACTATCTTGTGTACTTCTTCCTCGCTTTTCTTTCCTCTGTATTTTTTCCTTTTTTCCTATCTATTTATCATCAGTTATTTCTTCCAGTTCTTATCGTTCTCTCTTTCTTCTTTTCTTTCTCTTCCAAGTGCAATACAACCAAAGAGTCGGACGGTACACCGGCTATTCTGACTGCGCTGTTTCGTTGTTTTCCTCAGTCCCTCTAAGCAAGTACAAGGGTAGTATCTAACATGCTCTACGATCGGGTCCTTCCAAATCCTTTCCAAGGCATCAATCATCTGTTGTCCTACCATCTGACACCATGCAGTATAGGGACTGACAGGGCCGTAAAGTGACCCACAAGAAAGCAGTTATACGATCGTGTAACACACATCAGTTGGTCCCCTGAGCCCGTCTGCAGTTCTTACTTCCACTCGCTGTTCAAAGATGGGGCCAGAGTCCATCGCTTCACGATCCTGCCATCTCGTAGCAGAAGCACTTACTATGGCCATGTAGTAACTGAAGGTGATGCTGTCGCTACCACGAAGTAAACCACTACGTCCTCTTTTTATATTTTTTTAATCCCCTTAGTGGGGGGTGGAGTCCAACTGGGTCCACTCG
>NW_019767164.1:0-608 GCF_002891405.2 Cryptotermes secundus | reverse complement strand
GATATCCTTAATTCAAGAGCTGAAATAAACATCATAAGAGAATTCACAAGTCCCTTGAGGATCGGTAGTAGGAAAGGTAACAGAACTTTTGTTAGCCATTTACGGTGAAAATGTTTTCCAATAAACATATTTCTATATTATACGAACCGTCGAACGTCGCACATTCAGAAGTTACCCAGTTCAGATCCCGGCGACGGACAGGCGCAGTATCTCGTATAACATATTAAGACAGAATCTTAATTGGTCCAAAATTCTTCGTTGCGCCTCCTTCCCAATTCATCAGTCAGAATCATAATACCATATCTCATTCGACGCTGCATAATCTGAGTAGTTGGTATAACGGCTTAAAATAGACTGTACCATGTCTCTGTAGTAAACATGGCGACTCTTTGGAAAACAAATATTCATACTCAGAATTACTGGGTTTCCAGACTCTGTCCATCGTTCGGCATTCTAAAAATTTGAAAGCACAATGTTTCGGAAACTGTGTGTTTCCGTCCTCAGGTGAGCTGGATCCAGTGATAGAGATTAGGTCTTTCTAAGGGACCTAATAAAATAGGTGTCTCCCCTTCACCTGAGGACGGAAACAGATCCAGCTTCCGAAACGT
>NW_019767163.1:0-608 GCF_002891405.2 Cryptotermes secundus | reverse complement strand
AGCTCTCCGTTACTAGCTTGCTGGCTTTGCGTTTTTACATTCCTAGCTTCGCTTAATAGCATGCTAGCTTTGCATTGCTAGCTTGCTAATATTTCTTTCCTACATTGCCAGCTATGCGTTGCTAGCTTACAACATTTTTTTGCTATCTTGCCAGGTTTTCGTTGCTAGCTTGCCATCTTTGGGTTGCTAGTTTTCTAATTTTCGTTGCTAGCTTGCTAGTTTTTCGTTGATAGTTTGTTAGCTTTGCGTTGCTAGCTTCCGAGCTTTGCGTTAATAGCTTGCTAGCTTTCCGTTTGCTAGCTTGCTAGATTTTCTTTGTATGCTTGCTAGATTTGCGATTCTATTTCCCTAGCTTTGCGTTCCTACCTTGCTAGCTTTGCTTTGCTAACTTGCTAGGTTTGAGTTGCTAGCTGGCTAGCTTTACTTTGTTTGTTTGCTACCTTCCTGGATTTGCGTTGCTAACTTGCTGGTTTTGCGATCCTTTTGCTAGTTTGCCTTGCTATCTTGCTAGCTAATCGTTGCTAACTTGCTGGCTTGCTAGATATGAGTTTTTATCTTGCTTGATTTTCGTTGCTAGCTAGCCAGCTTTGCGTTGTTAGCCTGTCAGC
>NW_019767162.1:0-607 GCF_002891405.2 Cryptotermes secundus | reverse complement strand
TGAATGTATGAGGGGTAGACCTCGGCCCTTGCACCGCGATCTCAGTGGTCTGTTATGCTTACGAGGATTAGAAACTATTGAGCTCGTCACTCAGTGTTCTCAAGCCTCCCGTTACTTCATCCCTCACAGATCAAAATATTCCCCTTAATACTCTGTTCTGAAACAAGAGTAATATGCATTCTTCTCTTAACGTGCGAGACTAAGTTCCATACTCATACAAAAGTACAGGAAAAATTATAGTATTCTATGTTTAAATTCACTTCTTTGTGTAGCAGATAAGGAGATAAAGATTCAGAATTTATTGGCAGTAAGAATTCCTCAAAATTCATGTGATCTTTATTCCTTCATGCAGTTTTGACCACTATATATAGGGGACGAGGTAGCGTAGTCGTTTGAGACACTATGCTACAAGCCAGAAGGTCGCGGGTTCCATTCCCGATGATGTAATTAGATTTTTCAACTGACTTAATCCTTGCAGCCGCACTTATAGCCCTAGGGTCGACGCAACCTTTAACAGAAATGAGTTAACAGGAATCTTCCTGGGGAGTAAATGTTGGCCAGTGCGTGAGGCTGACAACCTCGCCGCCATCTGTGAGCCGATTGTCTA
>NW_019767161.1:0-608 GCF_002891405.2 Cryptotermes secundus | reverse complement strand
TATGGTGAACTTCCTTCATTTACTCTTAGCCCTGTTCCAAGTAAAGAGAGAAAATGATTATGGATCATTTTAGGAAGTATCTGGCAAGGCACAAATATGAAACTCAAAGGCTGAGAAAGAAACATGTTTACACTAAGAAATTCATGAAATGAAATCCCACTTAATCCTCTCCTGTTTTCAGCACCCAAAAGTACCTTAACTCTCCAGGTTTTCTGATCCCAGTCAAAGCAACTCATACTACCCACAGTCTTTTTGATATTTCCTACTAACAGTGATCTTGGATGCCTTCTTTGACATTCTCTCACATAGAAGACTATACCTTGTGCAGCACAGCATCTCTGCTCTCAGATCTTTATTAAAATTATCACCCTTACTGTACTGACCACTTCCTGGGAAGAAAAGGCATTACCCATAACCATGAAGACCTAAGCTATATGTGAGATATGATAAGGTGAAGCCTATTCACAAGAGACAAACCCATCTTCTCACTGTAGAAGATGTTACATATGGACAATGACTGCAAGGGTTCAGTCCCACCCCCCCTCTCAAAAAAAAACCCTCTGGTCATGATCCTCAAGGGACTTGGTGCCAAGATGACCTGATTAGTC
>NW_019767160.1:0-606 GCF_002891405.2 Cryptotermes secundus | reverse complement strand
TCTGCTTGTAGCATAGTGCCTCAACCAACTACGCTACCGCGTGCCTTATCCGTTCTTAACTGAGCCGTTCTAAGTAGCAGCAAGATATAATCCATTGTTATAAAAGCTGAAATGGTAAAGTTGTCCCTGTGCTCAACTAATTTAACTCTATGCCATGAAGGCGTATGTGCGAGCGGATGTTTTCTTGACCTCGGCACTGGATGATGGTGAGTGGTCAGTTTCAAGCCCCTGCCGCTTTACCCCCGGGAAAAGCGCCTCCGGTTTCCATTGGACATGAGGCTAGATGGGCCACTTAGCCGGTCTCGAGGAGGTGGGGAAGAGAAAATTCTTGATATTTCCGGGACTCGAACTCCGACCCCTCAATAGTCAAACCTGTAGCCAGTAGGTATACTGACTGCGCTACCCGACTCCAATCCTTTGTCATAGCGAGGCATAATTTCTATCGGAAAAATAAAATTCCCGGGCGCTTTGTAAAGTCACAACAGAGAGCTACTGAGTCTATTTAAGCCTCTTATGCATTCAGAGGAATGGATTTTAGTGACGAAGTTTACTATCTGCCTCTGTCTCTTTGTCCTTACGAATTTCACTCTAGTTTTGTTTTGTTTT
>NW_019767159.1:0-608 GCF_002891405.2 Cryptotermes secundus | reverse complement strand
CCGTGTTCGCGCCCGCATTCTTGGTTTTGTTAAAGTACCGTCATCATGATTATAATAATGTACGTAGGGTAAGGAAAGGCTTTAAAAGGCCGTGGAGGCCTATAGGGCTGTGAGACGTCGAGGTTCCGGCATTTTCTAGACAGTCGTCTCACAAATGGCGGTGTGGTTGTCAGCCTTACGCGCCGGTCAGCAGCCATTTACTCCCAGGAAGATACCTGGTACTCATTTCTGTCTACATCATGTCCTGAGATTTCGGCAAGTCGTGAAACACTTGCGCTGTCAGCAGAATAGCTTCGTAGACAGCCTGTTTGTGTATCTCGGCATACAGTTCTCAGAATTCTGTTTTGCTGCACAGCAAAAGCGCGATTTCCGGGAAATGGGAGGGGAGGACGTCCAACTCATGCATGGATTGCAGTGACTGGATCTGAGGGGGGCGGAGATGCAGGAATGTTTCATTCTGATCCCACCAGAGTTCGCCACAGATAAAGGATTTCCTTGCGGCATGCACGTTTGGTTGTTGTCAGAAAATTGTCTGAATCACCAGGCTCACTCGAAGTGGCTGCGTGCAGCCGAGTCCTTCTTTCAGAAGCTAGTAGTTGTTCAGCTAC
>NW_019767158.1:0-607 GCF_002891405.2 Cryptotermes secundus | reverse complement strand
GTATTGTCGTTATTCTGCTGTCGCTTCTCATACATCGACTATTCTTGTTAGTGTTACGTTAGAATTACTATGGACCACAACGGATATTCTGCTTTGCTTTTGTCAACATTTACTTTTTGCCTTTCCGAGTTTGAAAGGATGTTTATCATTATCTACTGGATTTCTCATTCTACGCACAACGCCGCAGTTGCTAACTTTATCCGAGAGCCTTGTCTATGAATGAAATCCTGTGCAAATGGAACATCTCTTCATCTGATAGTCGTTTATTGGATATTACTCTATTCTACCCCAGTTATTATTTCGGTGCTGATGTTCTAATCTCATCTTCAGCACAACTGCTTCCAGTGATCGTATCATCCCTGTTCTGCGTAACTGCTTAGCGAATACGTGTCAGTTTTAAGTACCATAACCGAGTATTCTATTTTCACAATACTCTTACTGACATGGTTAAGGCTTTCTCCTTATACTTGAAAATATATTCAGCGGTTCTATTTATTCAAGTAGGATATTCCTTGTAGAGATGCATCTAACATTAAGGTAGAAGGTAAAGTTATTCCTTGCTTAACTAATTAAGCATTATGCCAAGGAGGAGTATAAGGGAGTAGAT
>NW_019767157.1:0-607 GCF_002891405.2 Cryptotermes secundus | reverse complement strand
AAAGGCAGATGAAGTTTCGACTATATAACGGCAAAGTCTGATATATTATCTGGTATTCGTGACGAGCTAACTATGCCCAAGTAGACGCTGTTGAATTATAGCGGGTCCATCAATCATGGCATCTATTTTGAACACACGAAACAGCGTACTGAATAAGAAATTAGAGAAAATTTTATTAAATCTCTTCGTAAGATAATGACAGAAGAGAACATGCACTGCCATGGTTGAATGTGTGACGCGCCTATTCAACAGTCTCGACCACAGACAGACTATTTTGGCTCGTGCATTTAGATGTTTACTACAGTACCTCGAGAATAATTTCTGGTTCATGCCTTAAAGTAGATCACTATAGTTGGTACAGCGACTGGCTGGACGACCGAAGGGTCGGAGTTTGAGTCCCTGTAGGTTCGAGAATTTTCTTTTACGTAAGTCGTCCAGACCGACTCTGGGGCCCACTCAACCTCCTATCCCTTGGGTATCGGGGGCTCTTTCCTTGGAGGTAAAGCGGCCGGAGCGTGAAGATGACCACTCATCTCCAGCTAGTGCCGACGTTAAGAAAATTTGCACCTATACATCCACTCCCCCATACGCCTTCATGGCGTAGTGC
>NW_019767156.1:0-607 GCF_002891405.2 Cryptotermes secundus | reverse complement strand
TAATGCTTTAGTGGACTCCTGGGCAGTCATGAAATTAAAATGAATGGAATTAAATAAAGAGGAATACTATTTAGTTATATAAAATAATAATTAATTTTTAATGCCTTTTCCTCTGTTCCTCTGTCTCTCTCTTTTCCTACGTCCCACGTTGTTTCTTAATTACCTACGGAGCCTATGGTTCATTAGTGTGATCCAATTTCATATTCTTCGAACGAAGGTACGAAGCAGACTGCTGGAGGGGGAACACTATTTTATTTGGTAGGTGCCTGATTGAAGCCTGGCTATCGTCTAACCTGCCTGAGATTTTACTCTCTCCGACTGAACACATATTCCTTACTTAACCCTCTAAATGCTGAATTTCTTCTAAAGAATATTTAGAAAATCAGTTCGTACCTCACAGGAAACATATTATGTCACCGTTACAAAAAATCAGCTTGTTAATGCTGCTTATGAATAAAACCTCGTCTTCGTGTGAAAACCGTATGAAAAACACAAATGAAGATCACAAATGGTCACAATGAAGAGATCTGTTGTGATAAACCTTGTGATACGTACAGTGGCCGGGGGGCACGCGGTAGCGTAGTTGGTTGAGGCACTATGCTGCAAG
>NW_019767155.1:0-606 GCF_002891405.2 Cryptotermes secundus | reverse complement strand
TCGCTCGGTCGGTATAGTTCGCTTGCGGACTACAGGCCACGGGGTGTGAGTTGTATGACGCTGACATGCAACGCATTGTGACGATAAGACGTTTCGGTCACCTGAGCCTCTTATGGTTCCTCTGCTACATCTACAGAAAGACCAGTATAAAACGTGGTATTCAGAATCAGAAAAGAGGTAAAGGTAGCACTGAGCAAAAATTCAGAACTATTCAAAATATATTGAAGAATAGGGCATCAATTCATCAATTGCAATCAATCCTTCACTGGTCGGTAAATGTTATATGCAACTGAGAAGGCTTTGCTAAAGGAAGAGAAAATATTATCCTCAGCACTTGGATCTCCAGCCATTAGGACTTGGACCTAAAATAAATGAACTTACACCGATCATGCACTGACATAAATGTAAGAGATCCCGCCTTAGCAATGGACATCACAATGATAGAAATTACACGCACAGGAAGAAAACAAAAGAAAACAACAGAAAAACGAAGCAGTTCGAATAAAAACAAAGATATATGTGGATTATACTGAAGTGACACCATCTTAAACTGACTCTCTCATACAGGCGGTTCCCCGTAAATGTTTACTTCAAAGTAAACACATA
>NW_019767154.1:0-607 GCF_002891405.2 Cryptotermes secundus | reverse complement strand
TTCGTCTCTTCCATTCGCTTAGTTTAATGTAACTAATAAAATACAATTACTGTGTCGTAGACAAGATAATCCAAATGCACTATACATAAAATGACTATTTCTCCTCTGCAAGTTTTGATAGAAGCATTTTCTCCCTGACGTACATTTAGCGAGATGTGCAAATAAATTCACGTTAAGTCTTCGTGCAATGTCGTTAAATACGTTCCGATTAAAATTAAAATGGTTGAGCAATTTTTTCGTGAAACTGTCCATCATCAATTTTCAAGAAAATTCGTCAAGCAGTTCCCAAGTTGTTTCACGTGTACGGACGGACAGACTAGGCGAACTTGGGCTACTAGCTCCGCAGAGTTCAGTACGGGGCTAAACACGAGCAAACGTCTACCTGATGTATTAGGGGTTTCATTCTGGCTCCTGGATTTCCAGAAAGTGTGTGCCGGGCTGTGTGTCTTACACCTATACACACGTGCGACGGCGCGAGCGCACACATTACACTCGGTCGTCGACTTACGACCGGCCGCACTTACGACCACAAAGAAAAATGAAAAATAAAAGATGATTAAAATGTAAACGTTTTTAAAATAAATTATAGGGATGATAAAATGATTAG
>NW_019767153.1:0-607 GCF_002891405.2 Cryptotermes secundus | reverse complement strand
TAGAAGTTTTTACATGTGTTTTGGAGGAACATAACTGCCTATATTCAGGATTGAAAAACCAGTCTTTAACCATGAAAGATGGAGGCAGAAATCTGTAAATTGTTTTTAGTGTCTCTTAAAAATTTAGTGATTCAGACATAAAATGGTTTAAAGGTAAACCTGAGTTCTGTTCTTAGCACATACTTTGAAGTAAGCCAGGTTTTATTGGCAGAGGACCATGTTTCATACTTCTTTTTGTATCTGTGTTAGAATGTACTAATATTTCCTTCTTTCTTGAGACACCATCTACTGTTTCTAAAGTTGCAGCATCACTGAGAATGCCTTTGTGAAAAGATGTGCTCTAAACTCAAAATTACTTAGTTGCAAACTACAGCCATCCATATGTCATCTTCACATACATAATTAGAAGCTGGAAATGAGGAATACACTTTGATGCAAGATATGTGTGATCCAGCATTGGAAATATGCAACAAGGTGATGGAATGTAATTATACATGGCAGCAGTTGGCACCACTATTTGCTGGCCAAGTTAACCTGGTATACATGTAAGTCAGTATTTTGTCTTCTTTTTACTTCTTAATAATCCTTATTTGTAAGAAATTTATCT
>NW_019767152.1:0-605 GCF_002891405.2 Cryptotermes secundus | reverse complement strand
AGCTTTGCGTTGCTAGCTTGCTAACTTTGTATTGCTAGCTTGCCAGCTTAGAGTTGCTAGCTTGCAAACTGTGCGTTGCTAGCTTGCCAACTTTACGTTGCTAGCTTGCTAGCTTTGCTTTGCTAGCTTGTTAATGACTAGATTTGCTTTGATAAATTCCTAGCTTAGCGTTCCTTTCTTACTAGCTTTGCGTTGCTAATTTGCTGTCTTTGCGTTACTAGCTTGATTGCTATGCGTTCTACCTCCCTAGCTTTGCGTTTATAGCTTGCTTGGTTTGCGTATGTAGCTTGCTAGCTAGCAAGATTTGCGTTGCTAGCTTGCTAGTTTGTGCTGCTTGCTTGCTTTGCGTTTCTTGCTTGCTAGCTTTAGTTATTAGCTTGCTGGCTTTGCGTTTCTAGCTTGCTAGATATGCCTTGCTAGCTTGCCAGCTTTGCATTGCTAGCCTGCCTGCTTTCCGTTTCTAGCTGGCTAACTTTATGTTGCTAGTTTGCTAGATTGCTATTTATGCGTAGCTAGCTTGCGAGGTTTTCATTGCAATCTTGCTGGCTTTGCGTTTCTAGATTGCTAGCTTTGAGTTGCTAGCTTGCTATCTTTGCGTTGCTAGC
>NW_019767151.1:0-607 GCF_002891405.2 Cryptotermes secundus | reverse complement strand
TGCCATCTTCAGGTCTAGAGGTTGTAGTAGTTCAGGGTTCTGCTGCTCACTATAAAGGAACAACGAACTACATTGCATCTAGACGACGCAGAAATCCTAAGTCAGAAATACGGAGTGCAACAAGATGTTGAAATATAACATAATGAGTAGGGTTGTTTGATACCGATCCAGCTCAAAGAAAGACGTGGCAATCTCAAACTCGCTTTCCAATTTGGCGATTATGATTCTGTTTTATTTATTCTTCACAAAGTGCAGAACAATTTAACGAAAACCTTAATATATTGACAACTGTCACTTTTAATCGGTCACCGAAATTAATACCACACATAAGTAGGTATATCTGTATGATTACTCGACACTATAATCTGTGGTATTGAAGGCGTTTTGAAATGGTCCTCTAAAAAACTTTATAGTTGCATTGCGTGTCCAATTTTGCAGTGTAAATTAAGTTACATGTCATCGTTCTCCGTTTGGAAGACTTTAATGTTTCTCATTATAAATCGTTAAATGAGCAAACAGTCTTGCCGCAAGGGACATGAACCTAACGACGTGTCTTAATCACATCTACGTGTTCAACATACCCTGATTTTTCATACTTTGCAAGTAC
>NW_019767150.1:0-607 GCF_002891405.2 Cryptotermes secundus | reverse complement strand
AACACACGACATCCTCTATACGCTAAAGTTGGCACTAACTTCCCCTACCAGCGGCAGTTCCTCGGTCGGTATAGTTTGCTTGCGGACTCAAACCACGAAATTTATTTACTTTAGTTTAGAGACTTAAAATAAATCAAATTCCGGGTGTTTACAGACGTAGTCTTGTAATTACGTACATTCGGCACTGATTCGTTGATATTCCTAAACGGACTTCAAGTTCGTTCTCCTTGTTCCCGAACCCTTCCAATACCATCATGGTAACATTTGAATCTCTGTTGCGGAAGCCAAAAGCACAAATCACAGAAATCAATATAAAAGTTATGTGCTGGGAATGGTATTCCTAAAATATGGACAGATTTTGAATGTCAGACTCTGCGCTGTGTATTGCTGCAATGTTAAACACCAAAATATTGGAAATTCTAAGTCCACTACGAGCGAATATGATGGCAAAAAGAAGTGAATTATTGACAGTATGTTCGATTAGTTCCCAATAGTGCTATCACGATTAACATACCTACAAGTCTGCATGAAACATTTTGTACATTCTAAACTTGAAACACAGTCATGCGACGAAACCTGGAGTTTATGCATTTCAATTGCAGACACT
>NW_019767149.1:0-607 GCF_002891405.2 Cryptotermes secundus | reverse complement strand
CCGTGCAAACTGTATCAACATTAATTAACAAAGACAACGTATGTTTAAGCAGACTTGTGTCCTTGTTCCTCTTCGTCAGTCTGCGTCCCAGAGGAGCCAGTCTACAAGCAGCATCGTAGCTAATCCCAAGCAGATCAGACCGAGAGCTCATGCGAAGCGCTGATTGCAGCCATGACGTCAGGAGAAGAGTCGAATACGTATAACCGCAATGGACTTGGTCATAAGGTGTATTCCGAAACTCTCCAACGTCAATTATATTTGTAATAATTGAAAATGTTACATGTTTCGACGGCACATGTACGTCAAAATCAGGAATGTTTCAATAGAATGCGTACAGGGAAATTTTATGTTTTTGGATATTGTTGCTTGCTGTCTAAGGTAAAGTAAAGCAAAATTTTCCTTGTACTTAATTAAGTACGACGCCATTAAGACGTATGGGAGATTGGAGGTATAGCTCCACTTTTCTTGATATCTGCACTTGATGAAGATGAGCTTCATGTACTGGCATATTTACCCCCAGGGAAAGAACCCGCGATGCTTATTGTGTAGGAGGCCGCGTCCTAGCTCAAGCGGTGAGTCGCTGGCTTCCCACCGCGGTGGCCCGGGT
>NW_019767148.1:0-607 GCF_002891405.2 Cryptotermes secundus | reverse complement strand
TCCACGAGGGGATCAGTTTCTAACAGGGTCAGAGTGTCGTCACTTTTAAGTACAAGTAATGTATAAGAATCAGTTCGTACCTCGCAGGAAATACACTCCGTCTCCATAGCAACGACCAACCGGGTAATGCTGTGTATACACCCTGTGGGCAGAAAACGGAGTTTCTCAATGTTAAATCAGGCGGTAGATATGAATACCACATTGCTTTAGGGGGCTGAGTCTCTGGAGTGTTTCTGATTTCCTGTTTAATGAGCGTTTTATGTCGTGCATTGTGACGTAAGTTGCGATACACCGTCCCCGCTTGCATCACCCCCCGGGACACGGAAACAATACCCGCAAGCCGAAATACGAGGTCTGGCATTTCTCATGACAGTGAAGGAGACTATAGAATAACCACGGCTATTATTTTCCATCAAAAATTTCATCTCCGTGATATTTTCCTTCTAGCGTCGCTTTTCACGGGAGACCGAGGTGCGAGCAAAAAGTTCCGATGTAGACTTCACAAGAGAATTCATAACCCACCGTTTTCGACAAACGTCACAGTCGGGTGTGTGGGGCCTCTGCTATGTATTCGGAGGGCCCGGGTTCAAACCTCGGTCGTGAGATC
>NW_019767147.1:0-607 GCF_002891405.2 Cryptotermes secundus | reverse complement strand
TATTTCATCCAGACAATGAACACTCTTGGTAAGAAATCTGAATTTTATGTCCACTGGACAACCTGAGATGCAAATATCTATAAAGTGAGCTGGATTTTAACGAGTTATTTGGCTTGGATATCTTTTGAACATCCCTGGAATTTTATAACTTATAGTCATGTGGTTTAGCATTTCATGCACTCGTCATTGAGGATTTAACATCAAAGTTATAATAGCAGTGTCAAAATTAGACTTTGGCATTCAGAACTGACTGATACTAGCATTACTGCATATTTTAAACATTAATTCATACAGAGTAGTTCTACTAATTACTGTACAAAGAACTGTACAAAGACAGGCCACCAAGATAATCATTGCATTTGTGTAACTGGTTCTGTGAGTGAGATACATTTCTAAAGATGTGGAATAGAAATATTTCATTGTTCCACAACAAGTTACAAAACACTACATGTTTGGCTGGAAAGAATATTAACATTATGTCATTTGATGTAAATAACCTTTCTCTGTATATATACTAAAACATTTTGTAAGCATGAGATTTAACAGTATTGTTAAGCAATTTGAGATTATCACAGCAATGAATAGTTATGCATTAACTTGTCACATG
>NW_019767146.1:0-607 GCF_002891405.2 Cryptotermes secundus | reverse complement strand
GATAGATAGATAGATAGATAGATGGATAGATAGTCCTGCACATGGCTGCATGTTTCTGTCATTCTGTATGGCTTCCTCTGGAGATTAAGAGCTTTACAGCCTCTCTGCAACGACACTAAGCTACTTATACATTACGTTCCTCTACAAGTAATAATGCTAAGATAAAGTTGTCTCTGGGCTTAATTACTTAAGCATTAATCCATGAAGATGCGTGGGAGAAGTATGGAACCAGTTTTTCTTGATTTAGATAATAGATAGAGGTGAACGGCTAGCATCACGCCCTTACCGCTTTACCTCCCAGAGAAAGAGCCCCCGTTACCCATTTTACAGGAGGCTGGGTGGGCCCCTGAGCCGGTCTGGACAATATCGAGAAGAGAAAAATCTACTGACCCTCCCGGGAATCTAACTTTAATTCTTGGGCCGTGGCCCACTGCCATACCGACAGAGCTATCCGTACTCTGCACCTACACGAAATTATTTGTAACATGTTGCTGTAGAGTCATGAGGAAATTCGCGAAATATTTCTCCAGCTGCAGCCTTCCGTATGCGCCTATATCTTATGAAACGCAATTACAAGAACTAAAGAACGAATCATTCGAGAACTATA
>NW_019767145.1:0-606 GCF_002891405.2 Cryptotermes secundus | reverse complement strand
ATACAGTGACTTTCTGGATATTATCCATCGTTTTATATTATTTAAAACAACATTTTGGATATTACTCTGCATCCGTCTTCAGATTTAAAAAACTACTGATTTGGATCCAGTCTATAGCACTAGACCAGAAGCAGAGCAACAGGAGAAGCTTGCTGCTGCAGCCAGCCAACATGGTCACTCGTGATATCGGGTCCCGTTTGGATCCATGACCATATATTTGTTCATGTCTAAGACCATTATGTTTTAATTTCTTCTTCGTTGAGCCTCCTTTTTGTCAAAAGGAGAGGTCGGTTCCTTTGAATAGGTGTCCACCATAATCCACCGGAGGTTATATTATTCACACACGGACTAAGTAGGGAACATATATATTATATACACTATGCACAAAATACAAACTGATACTAAATTCTAATACTCGTATAAACAGACACCTCTGCAAATGTAGCCTTGTAGCTCTAAAACAAAGTCAGAGTTACTTTACGACTGGCGGTTTACGGCCAATTATTTCGGCTTGGCGTCAGGCTCCTTGACACCCACGACCAGAGCACTTTGTTTTTCAAATGAACTCTTGCGGTAATACTCATTATGTAACATCCTACCTGACGA
>NW_019767144.1:0-607 GCF_002891405.2 Cryptotermes secundus | reverse complement strand
ACACATGAAGACTCCTGTAGATCAAATCTGTGAGGTGCAGTGATTAATATGATGTTAGTATTCTGTCTATTAATTACAAAATTTTTAAGATGATTGAGACCCTTGTTAGTCTCATTTTTCCTAATGTCATTAGATCCTGCCCATATGATCACTGCATCCTTTTTATCCAGTGTACTAATTCTTTCTTCTGATAGTTTGATGATATTCTCAAGTCTAGCTCCGGGCATTACTGTCCCGTTGACCTCAAAATCATTTCCAAGGGCATATTTTATTTCAGCAGCTATGCCTCTAGAGTGGCTATCTCCTAAAATAATTAGTTTCCTTTCCTTACTGATTGAATGATACCTCATTTTAGACCCTTCTTCGTCATCTTTGAGGTTATGTTTTTGGCTTGATTTATTCAACTTACTGGGTATGACTTGTATTAAATTTCCATTAACGACATTCATGTTCAAATCTTTTTCATTAGAGCAGGTACTTACAGACTTAACTATACTTTTCCTTGCCAGTGCTCCAGTGATGACCTCTTCATTGAGGTTAGTGGGAATTTCGTCATTTGTTGACAACTTCTTATTTAGTTCTTCGTGTAACATTTTAATTATTTTTT
>NW_019767143.1:0-606 GCF_002891405.2 Cryptotermes secundus | reverse complement strand
CTAAAAGTGTATAGGTACGGGGTGAGTCGGTATAGCGACCTGCAAAGGGCTGGTGAACGGAGGGGTCGGAGTTCGAGTTCTGGCAGGGGCGCACATTTTCCTCTTTCCCCTTCCCCTAGAACGGTTCCGGGGTCCGCCCAGCCATCTACACAAAGGGTAACGGGGGCACCTTGCCCGGAGGAAAAGCGGCCGTGGCGTGAAGCTGACCATTAACCTCCAAGTATTTCCGAGGTCAAGAATATGTGGATCCATACATACACTACTCTATGCGTCTTCATGGCCTAGTGCTTAATTAGTTAAGCAGTGGGACGGCTTTATCTTTTCGCTTTAGAAGTATGGGGTTTGCCACACGTACACAAGTAAAACGATAAAAAGTAAGAGGCAGTGGAGGCCTGTGAGATGTCGAGGCTCGGACATTTTTTAGACATTCGACTAAGTGATGGCGGTGAGGTCGTCAACCTTACGCGCTGGCCTCCATTTACCCCCCAGGAAGATACCAGGCACTCTTTTCTGTTAGAGGCTGAGTCGAACCCAGGGCCACAGTACGACTGAAAGGATTAGGTAAAGTGAAAAAGAAATCCAATGACCTCATCAGGAATATAAACC
>NW_019767142.1:0-606 GCF_002891405.2 Cryptotermes secundus | reverse complement strand
ATAATTATTCAAGGATTACTGCCTCGTATTGTCGTATACTTGTCGACCTTACTGTCTGTCTCAGTAACGTATTTCCTTCCTCCCTTTCGTGACGTCTCAATATCTGGGATTTAGTCTTGCTACCAAGTGCTCTGTCTGTCTGCAAATACGAATTACTGGTGCTTAGTCTTCAGCACTTCCGTTACGTTGTCACGGTTTCAATTCTCGCCCTGTAGGCCGGACATCCTTGTTGCAGGCAAATGCGAGATTAAAGACAAGAAATTATGGAAGTAACTGATTGCCTACTTTCCTAGGATAAGACACGAAACGTATGGAACATGAAGGATAAAATAATTCTTCTATTGTTGCATATGTATTTGTTGCCGCTCTAACGTTTTTACCGAGCCGTTGCCTAGCAATGATAGTGGGATGAATATATTTACACAAAGACTGATGGGAGGGATTTATGAATTATGCTGTTGAGATAAGTTCTAGTGCTATGATATACATACCAACTTTAATACAGATTGTTTAAAGTATTCAAAATTTGGGAGGAGATTCATAGACACGCAGACAGTATGGTGATAGCATAAGCCTACTTTTATTCTTTCAAAATAAGCAAAGTAG
>NW_019767141.1:0-604 GCF_002891405.2 Cryptotermes secundus | reverse complement strand
TATGTGCAAGTGTGTCATCAAGTCCGAAGACCAAACACATGGGAGGATAACAACAAGAGTGATCTTGATTAAATGGGTTGTGAGAACGGGAAATTGTGCATGCTGTCCAAATGGTGCACCTTTCTATCACTCAGACGTTAGCAATGTTGCCATCACAGAATTAATTCACAGAGTTAGCGCTTACAAAGACGGCCCAAACAGTCTTGAACCTACAAAGGACTGAAACCCCCACTCGCAATGATGTACGATTAAAAAAACTACGTAACACAGACAAATATGAGACTGAAACTTTTCAAGGCTGTGAAACTTCGTACTGGGTCATGACACAGCACAGTAAGTTAGATGGATAACGACGTTTCGTAGGAACATGCTGCCTCCATCTTCAGAGTGAAAGATGGAGGCGCCATAATCCTACGAAACGTCTTAACTACTTACCAAACGGCACGGTGTCACAATCCACAAGACTCCATACATAACTGGGGAACGTGATAGCGTAGTTCAGGCACTATGATACAAGCAGGAAGGTTGCGGGTTCGATTCGCGATGAGGTCACTGGACTTTTCAAGCCGCACTATGGCCCTGGGGTCGACTCAGCCTCTAACAG
>NW_019767140.1:0-606 GCF_002891405.2 Cryptotermes secundus | reverse complement strand
TTGACCAGACCCGGGATCGAAGCCGGGCCGCCGTGGTGGGAAGCCGGCGACTAACATCTTGAGCTATAGCGCGGCCTCCGTCGGGCTTTATGAAAACGGTATTCGATTGTGGAAGGTCCATAAAGCAAGGGGTTTTTACACCAGCTGAGCAACTAGAATCGTTCCAAACGAGACTGCATGACGGAGTTAGTTGTTGCTTCTCTCCGCTTTCCCGTCGCAAGTTATAATTGTGAATATCGTTGGTAGCAACTGCAAAATACGACTACACGTGTAGGAATTCGAATTTGTGTCTTCAGTGGAGAACGGCTATACAGTACGATTAGCACCGGGAAAAGTGAAGTCGTGCCGTCTGCGGAGCAAGCAAACTCGAGTGGCGTCTCCTACAGCGTCCTTTTCCTGGGAAAACGGATTGCAGATTTATCTCGGTATGCCTAATCTTTGCGTCCGATCAATAACATATAGTGACGTTTCGCGCTCAAGAGGATCCATACGCAATGAGGGCTAAATATTGTAACACTTCTCAAGCCAGACGGTTTGCGGGCATGCTGCGGTATATTTCATTGAATCATCGCGACTTAACTGGATTCGTTTCACACCTTCATAACG
>NW_019767139.1:0-606 GCF_002891405.2 Cryptotermes secundus | reverse complement strand
TCTGCATGAAATTAATAAACCTCCTTGCTACAGTCTAACACACTTTCCGTGTTTCGCCTTTATGCATTCGTTTTGATGCAAGAACTGTGAAAAATATTGTAACATGACGCCTGAAAGCCGGAACAGTAAAGCCAAATTGACGTTATTTGCTGAACAACGACTCAGTAAACACATTCCCTCGTCAATGAATATGCAAACAACAATTGAGTAACTTTCACTGTTATGCAACGGCGCGGTAAACACATCTCCTTAACAATAAATGCTGTGATTTCTATGGGTTCCGTGCTGAGGAATTATCCTGAAGTCAACTGGTGCTCCAGTGCAGTTGAGGGTTTAATTTTAGAGTGTTAAGCAGCGGACAACGGAAGATAATGCTAGGAACCGTTACCATGAAACGTCTAGTGAAGACAATCCAGAGGAATAGCTATTGTGGAGAAATGTTACCAAGTAAATACTAGTGGAAGCAGACTGAGAAGACTTAGTGTTGAGTGATTTGTAGTGTGGAAGTCAGCAATAGTGTCATAGTTATTTATAGTCAGACCTTTAATTGGTCAAGAAATTTATTCACCAATCCAAACCCCGTCTATATTCACTAATACACGTGAC
>NW_019767138.1:0-605 GCF_002891405.2 Cryptotermes secundus | reverse complement strand
TTACTTTATTTATATCCTTCACTATTATCTCCCTCCCTTTCTTTCTCTCAATATATTTGTGATGAGCTGAAATTATGAAGTCCCTCATATTGTAATTTTGTCTCTCCTAATACTTCCTGTCTCTTTTGTCTAAATGTTCTCCTGAACACTTTCTTTCCTGTACGGTAAAACTCTAAGCTTCGAGCATATATAAATCAAGTCAAAGTTTGATTAAACTATGACTAATATCTCAGATTTCAAACATTTAATGTGAAGTTAACGTAGTTTGAAATGAATTGTAGCAAGATTTTCCCGAATTGAATCTGCTGTAAACACTTTAATGAATAGGCCTGTAATTTTTACTTATTTATTTCCCATATAATTTAACTTCTCCACGTTTTCAAATTACTTAATTAGTAATCTTAATTGTGTTGACTACGCCTCGCGTTGCCGTGACCAGCCATTAAAACTTATTTAATTTATGCTTTAATTATTACATCCTAAAGTCCTCGAAGGGGGCACTGTAGCGTAGTTGGTTGAGGCACTATGCTACAAGGTCACGGGTTCAAGTCCCGATGAGGTCATTGGATTTATATCAATTGACCTAATTCTTCCGGCCGCACTAT
>NW_019767137.1:0-606 GCF_002891405.2 Cryptotermes secundus | reverse complement strand
GTCTTATAAGTCAAGCACACCCCCTACAGGTGAAAATAATATTTACTTACAATGTTCTCTGTTTCACTATCTGCTTATTTTCGTCTCTAGTGTTATTACTGAGAAATTACAAGCGCCTTAGAGTTCGATATCTGTCCCTGACCAGCGCCGATTCGTAGCTGGACAGCCGTTAACTTCATAAAGGCATCAGTACGGTGCGACGGTAATAATAAGAGAAAATTGGTAGACTGCTCGTAAGATTGTCGTCGTAAAAAATAATTTCATTATTAGTCTACAGTTTACACAGAAGTGCCCAGTTGCATACCGAGTCCTCTCCTTAGTTCTATACTGCAATGCCGAGGGTAGCCGGTATCCGCACTGTCGTGTACAGGTACACTCACCGCACTCAAAAATCTGAGCAGAGTACATCTATCCTAAAACAAACACAATACCGCTAAGCGACCCACCATGCTGATCACTGTTATGGATACGCGAACACTCAAGAAATAATACACAAACCGGACATGCGGTTCGCTCCCCAAAGCACACTACAGGAGCTACAAGTCTCACAGATGTGATCCGTAACATTCTCATACGTAAATATCTGTGATAATATTTTTAACTAAA
>NW_019767136.1:0-606 GCF_002891405.2 Cryptotermes secundus | reverse complement strand
GAAAGAAAGAAAGAAGTAGGAAATCCTAAGCGAAAATTGGAGAATGGTGTTACTCCGATCTGGATGAAATAAGGGAGAAGGGTGTGAACTGGATTCTTCAGATTCAGGAGCGGGACCAGTGGCCCGCTCTTGTGGCGCATTTATTTTCAGCCTATTACTCTCGATATTATTGTAACATGACACCTGAAAGGTGGAATAGCGGAGCCAAAAGAGGCGGCCATTGCTAGGCTACGGCCCGGCAAACACGCTTCCGTTTCAGCGGAAAAGCAAGCGCGGGTTCTTCTAGTTATAGCAGTCGCAGTCGGTGGTTGGCCGTATGCACGGAAGCAAGGAAGTTGGAAGTCTCTACCAAGCAACGATCGGTGAAGACAGAACAAACTGAGAAAACTGCATATGCACTGTAGTGATCTGTTGAGTGTGTAGATAGTGAGAATTATAGTTATTTGTAGTTACGAATCATAAGAATGTAATGAATTCAATAATCAAATCAAACCCCGTGTATAATCACTGACAAGTGACATTACATTTAACCATCTTAATGGACTTCCATAAAACAATGTTAATTTCTTGATTAGCTGGGCAACTGTTAGCTTTAGAAGAGGAGTT
>NW_019767135.1:0-605 GCF_002891405.2 Cryptotermes secundus | reverse complement strand
AGATTTTGTCCACAAAACAGAGCATGCAACCCTCACCAAAGACCTCACTGATTGCCAATTGAAATCTGCACACTGGCGAACATTTAAAATACAACATTGCTCAGCAGTTAACCTCACATTCTGTGTTACAGCCATCACAGTCGGGCTCCAAGTCACTACTCTTATCGCAGTGGCCCAGCTCCATCTGAAGTTTCGACAGTGAAGACAAAGACATCACGCAAGGGCGGTGTTGTAGTCGAGACCATGGCAGCACCCAACCCTTTCTGTCCTAATACGAAGGGAATCTGTTGTCTCATGCTGCTTATAAACTTGGGCTTGATTCTTGTTACCCTCGGTTTTGTCATCGTTATCCAATTCTTCGAGCCTCTGTTTGTATGGTACGTCTGCTAGTAAGGAAATTCAATCCAGTGCAAGATAACCTCAAGCAATTTTTATACTGACTCCATGGAGCAGAATCCTTCTTCAGGAACTAATAGTCGCTCAGTAGCTTTGAGTCTCTGATTATCTAGAATGTTTATTAGTAATTTAACACAGTTAATAAGTATTACATGTAATTCTTGTAGCAACTAACACCATGGAGCAGCCCTTTTTGATCTATTGTGCGT
>NW_019767134.1:0-606 GCF_002891405.2 Cryptotermes secundus | reverse complement strand
TGAACTTAATAACGTTATTAAGGCTTCACATTTCGCAGTGGACGCACCGCTTTTCTGCGCTTTATCTTAGTACTGAAATCCCTCTTTGTGTACGTGGAGGTTATGTGAATAGAATGAACCTGAAACCATTTATGGATGTAGAGATATATGAAAGTTTTTAGAACATCGTAAGGCATTAGGTCGTTATTACAAGGTACCTTTTTACCAGAGAACAGAAGTTATCAGTTATATTCAAGCAAAACAAACTCACATGCAAAAATGCCCAGGCTTACATTGTTGTTTTTATGTTCGGTCTCGTGTATCTATCTCAGCTCTCATCTCTATTTTTTAATCTCTCTCTTCTTCTATCTCACTCACAGTTCGTTAGTAACCGGAAACTTTAATGAATGGAGCGATTCCTGTTGCGACGAACAAAGGGAATTAATCCTGGCCATGGAACAATAAGTCACGCTTCGTGTTGAAGATCACACGCACTTCAGACAGTGGCGCTAGAGTGTTGGTGACGGGAGTTCGTGAAAGTGGGGGGAGGAGGGATTTCAATCGGAAACTGGCCCTTTTTACAGAATCCGATTTTTATAGAGCAGGGGCTTTTTAATTGCTTTATTT
>NW_019767133.1:0-605 GCF_002891405.2 Cryptotermes secundus | reverse complement strand
TACATACAAGTGTTCTGTCAGTCCAGGCTTTGCAAAGCAGATCATGCCAATGTTACTTATCTTACGCTACAACGGCTGCTTAGTCACTTGAACGGTCGTAATCTTAGGCCTCTTATATTTTCTATGTCGGGATTCACCTTGTCCTATACCGCGAATATGTTCATTCTCATGATTTTTTGTGACTACTGCTTGTCGCCTGGACAATGTGGTTATACGTATAATCGTACACTTACGGAAGGTTGAAAGGTGCGTGCAAATCACGCACCTTATCCCTGGTGTGTTGTTTTTGTAACCACGGTCCTGGTCGTAGCGTCGACGGTGCACTTTCGAATGGCTCGCGTTCGTTACCGAAGCATCTCTGGACCCATGTTTTTATAAACTGTTTTCATTATTTTGGGTTTTATTACTTACCCTCCAATTTTCTGTACAGTACTAATTTCTGGGACATTCTGTATAGCGTCAACACTTCATTGCCTTAAAGCCGTCCTGCTTACTGCTACATTATCTAAAAAGACTACATTCATGGATCTGAGCCTTTCTTGAGAAGGTGTCAGTTGTGCAGCTATTCAAGAACTTCCCAGAATTTTATGGAACCTGAAGGTTCA
>NW_019767132.1:0-605 GCF_002891405.2 Cryptotermes secundus | reverse complement strand
TACTTCTCAGAAAATCTGGTAGCGCCGGGAATCGAACCCGTGACCCCTGGATCTGTGGACAGGAACTCTGACCACTGGACGAAAAATATAAAGATGTCTGTTGGGTCTGCTAACCGAGAGAAATCCAAATGGGGCCCGATTTCGTAACATGTCTTCTTCAGGGCTTACGACAATGAATATGAACGGTATCCAGTTAATTATAAACTAATTATAAATAAATATGCAGATTAATCTTCGGCGATGAACAGAGTAAAATCAAACGTTCTGACGTTTATTTCATCCAAGAATCTCTTCAAGATGTGCCAGATTTGCTATCAGACGGGTTAGCGTGAGGGACTATGTGCGAGATAAAATGTTCCCTCTTATGAACACGACCATAGGACCTTGAAGGAGTGGTTGAAATTAGTTACACCTGTTCGGTAAACCCGGTAATTCTAGAGTTCAAATAGGAACATATACAGCTTCTGCTTCAAGGTAACGTGTCATATAATCCTCTTTTTGTGCCTACATGTGGAATCATAGGCATGCACACACAGCGATGTTACAAACTCCGGCAGCTAATACTCGAATTTTACTGTGTCTCTGTCAATCAGTAATTATGGGAA
>NW_019767131.1:0-605 GCF_002891405.2 Cryptotermes secundus | reverse complement strand
TTTTTTTTTTATGGTGGACAAAGCTGCATTGGATCTTGGCTCAAGATTCTGCCATTTACTGACACTCATTTCACCATTTTGCTTTCATTCACTCTCTCACCACTTCAAGTCAGAATACTGAGGTATTTGGTTCCTATCAACCAAACTATGTGGGGTCATATCCCAGAAGACTAACTTTTTCAACATTCACTGCAGTGATAACCTCAAATTTCTTACAGCCATAGCCATGATAAAAACAAGTTCAGATGTGATCCTTTCTTGTAAGAACTCTACGCTTTGTATCGTTTGTCCCTTGCCATGTTATTTACAGAGTAATAACCTATATTTAATGAGGTTATGTTTGTAATGCGTTGCAAAACACATTTTTGTTGTGAAATAAGTTTGCAGCCACAGACCAAGACAAGACACAGGACTAGCCAAACAATGTATCAGCTTGGGACTACCAGGATCCTGGAATTTGTCCGTCATCTAGTATGTCAAACAGAACGCAGCATTTCGGAAACTGTCGGTTTCCTTCCGCTGTTGAAAAGGCATGGAAGTGTCTACTCAGTTCGGTCTATTTGAGCTGAGCTTGATCACTGAACCCAGCCAGATTTACACCAAAA
>NW_019767130.1:0-602 GCF_002891405.2 Cryptotermes secundus | reverse complement strand
TACTACCTACTTAAAGAAATGTCTAATCCTTCGGAACCCTAAGATGTACCAGTATAGTATAAAATGTTTGGTTGCGTGTTACATCAATGATTGCCAGAACCCTTCATCTCTTAAGAACAGAAACCAATACAAGAACCCTCATGGAACGTAATGAAGTGGACTTAGCTCTGATGTTTGCTTCTGTTAATGTTTCAATTGTTAGGAGCTTTTTGAAATGCTGACTTGCGGACCAATTAACAGTCCTTCACGCGTTATTCCCCTCCTTGTCTATCAACAGGGTCCCCTGTTGGACACGCACGTACATCGTGTTACAACTGCACACAATCCCAGATACTTGGCTCTCGTTTTTCCTTACACTTCTGTCTCCATTTTATTTAATCCCAATGTTCCTCCATTGCTGCCGTGTGGTCGCGGCGTCCCTACACTCGTGGAGTTTAAAGCTGGTTTTATTGAGCTAACATGTTGTTTGTTAGCATTTCAAAATTTCATCCAGTGACCCGTGTTTTTGTCAGTCCATGGTAAAGGATAAACATTTTGTTAAAGAATCCACTAAGTTTAAATCTTAGGGCCGCGCCATAGCTCAAGCGGTTAGTCGCTGGCTT
>NW_019767129.1:0-605 GCF_002891405.2 Cryptotermes secundus | reverse complement strand
TTGTATTGTGATGGTTTTAATAAAGAAGTTTGACAGAATTCTTCTTCAGTATGATGCTCATTCTAATGAAACCCATTTGGGGATTACTCTGGATTAAAGACCAGAGGTCATTACAAACAATCTCCATAACCGCCGAAGGAGGCATCCTATTGATGCACCAACTGAAGAATATCTTCCACAAACAATTCCCTGGAATACTACTGGAACCACCATGTCGCTGCGACACTGATGTCTTCATTCAACCTAAATCTACACTGCCTTTTGTACTTTAGTGAGAGGGCCAAACACATGGAAGCCACACAGTACTCCTAACGTCTTCCAGTGTATGCAGCACAGCATGACACCCCTTGTGAACCTGACACATTCTCTTGATGAGTTTCCACACAGCATTGCATTCTCCTGTAAATTTCTGCTAACTGATAACCCTCAGCACCATGGAATTGAATGACAGCTTATTGGTCCTCTTCGGATGGATTGTGCACCTGAAACAGCTGCACTTAACCATGCCACACTGTTCCCATTTGCTCTGATGCACCCATTCTGTTGCACAGTTTGTGGCCAACTGCTGGTGTGTTGTGCGCACAGCCACATGGTCATCTGCAACC
>NW_019767128.1:0-604 GCF_002891405.2 Cryptotermes secundus | reverse complement strand
CAAAGAATTTCTGTGTACTTCCGTAGGCCGTTATCTGCAGGTTAGTCTTGTATTTAGGGTCTGAGTTTCTCAAAGCGGTGTTTACAAACAGTTCTCTCTTCCGGGATATGACGCCGAGTAGTCCGTGGAAAGTCAACTGATGTTTCGGAGGAAAACTTCGCCTCCATCTCCACGGACGAAGAAGAAGCCAAGAAACCAGCATGAAACAGGTAACAAGCACATCGTTCGACTCTGAAGATAGAACCAATATGTTCCTCCGAAACGTTGATTGAATTTCAACAGACTACATGGCGTTATATCCCGGAAGACAGAACTTTTCATTTGTTCTATTTATTTATATTTCATTTGATGGCGCAGTCGATAGCTCAGGATATATAGTGTCCAGTAACTGGATGACAGCGAATAAGAAATTGGAAAGGCTATGGAGGGAAGCGACCGCCTCTGTGGCCTAAGGGTCAGAGTTCTGGCCTACAGATCCAGAGGTCCAGTTTCCATTCCCGGCGCTACCAGATATATTTTTTTGAGAAGTAGTGGGTCTGGAACGGGGTCCACTCGCCTAGTTATGATAATTGAGGAGCTATTTCAAGGAAATAGCGGCTCCGGT
>NW_019767127.1:0-605 GCF_002891405.2 Cryptotermes secundus | reverse complement strand
TTAATTAAAGTCCATTTATTTAAGTTAAGTTATACCGCATTCACAAGCAATATAAGAAGTTGGACGTGCCATACGAGTACACTGCAACAATTTTAGCGAATTAGAGGCCCCTGATGATGGTCGTGTACGGCCGAAACTTGTTGTGAGAAGCAAAAAGGGACAATAAAAGTTGCATTGTAGATGGAAATATATTATACGAAATAATGATATTAATGCGGCAGGATGCTTATGCAGTTTATGTACTGAATGTAAGGAAAGGAATTTGATACACCGTCAGACATCCTTTAGAAACGGTGTGTCACGTTAATACCGTTGGGTCTGATATGAAATGACGCACTGTTATAAATGCAAGCGTACCGAGCTGCCGTCAGTTGGATCAGTATTAGCAGAACGTGTTTGGAAGGCCGTCCGTATCTGAATGCACGTACGTAGACGGAATACGAATGTGTCTGCTTTCGTTTCATTCCTATAAATGTTACACTACCTTTTAATCTCTAGTTTTATCGTTAATGAAAAGTGTTCAATAGATTTATGTTTCAAGTGACCTCGACAACTTCTGATAAACTAAAAGTTCGCGGGATTAACTCTTCAATTATGTTTTTTTT
>NW_019767126.1:0-605 GCF_002891405.2 Cryptotermes secundus | reverse complement strand
CGATATGATCTAGACTCATATCGGGAGATACTCGATTTGAATCTTGGGAGAGACAAAACCCATAGCAACAAGTTTATAGTGGTTTTCCTCCCGGAAAATGCCGGGGTAAAACCTTGATTAGGCTATGGCCGCTTCCTTCTGAATTTTTTTCCAGTTTAAATTCGCAGCTAGAATTTAAATACTGCCGAAGTCGTAAAATGACCCACAATACTATCACGTATACGGAGTTTGGCGTGACTAACAATAGCGGGTTCTGGATTCTATGATTGGATTTATTGGCACTTTCATTAAAATTACAAACAATTACAGCAGCTCACAATCGATGACTAAGACTCGCTCCATTCCTTACTGTACCAGAAGTGTCTTCTCTTCCACTTGACTGACTTGCTTCTGATTTAAGAATCCGTTTTCTGCTGGTTAGCACTCCACAGCTGAACACCCAGCTCCTGAATTCTCTTACGGCTGAATCACTGAACTCCCGTACTAATCGATCACGACTCAACTCACGAATGAACTCTCCGGAACTGAACTAACTTCCAGACCAACCGAATACAGATCACCATCTCCAACAGTTCGTGTATTATTCTGTTTTATCAGCTGCCGAG
>NW_019767125.1:0-605 GCF_002891405.2 Cryptotermes secundus | reverse complement strand
GTATGTGTACAAAATTATATCTGCAATGCGAGTCGAAGATATGGTGCTCGTCTGTATGTGACATGACGTAACATATGGCCATTACCTGATTGCTCCTATTATTTCGTCATCATATAAATGTGGGCCGGAGTGCGATGGAATGAGAGGAGATTGGAGAAAACTGCATAATTAGGACCTTCATAAATTGTACTCTTCTCCAAGTACAATGAGAATGAACAAGTAAACGAGGATGAGATGAGGAGGGCATGTAGCAGGCATGGGGGAAGAAGAGGAATA
The DNA here is from genome assembly GCF_002891405.2 of Cryptotermes secundus. Taxonomy (NCBI): domain Eukaryota; kingdom Metazoa; phylum Arthropoda; class Insecta; order Blattodea; family Kalotermitidae; genus Cryptotermes; species Cryptotermes secundus. The sequence goes on along the minus strand of NW_019767125.1, from coordinate 329 downwards.
CATACAGGATTTTGGTGGTAAAGCCAAAAGAAAACAGACCACTAGGAAGACCTAGACACAGGTGGGACTGTCATAGTAAGATGGATCTTAGAGAAATAGGATGGGCTAATATGGATTAGATACACCTGGCTTCAGGTAGGCTCTTGTGAACACGAACCTTCAGGTTCCATAAAATATTGGGAAATTCTTGATTATCTGAGCAACTGACGGACTTCAAGAAGGTTTCGGCTTCTTGTACTTACTTAATGTAACTTACATGCTTGCATAATTTATTTTAAACATATTTTTTACATACTGCAACAGATAGATGGGCCTACTTGCATATTTTT
>NW_019767124.1:0-605 GCF_002891405.2 Cryptotermes secundus | reverse complement strand
AACTCACTGTTATTAGTCACGCTAACCCCTCGTACGTGACAATAATAATAATTTTCCCTCTATGTCCCCTTTCCTTGCCTCCTAAGGAGATCATGTAAATTACGTAATGCATTGGACCATTTGTGGAATATTTACATGAACTTGAAATGCAACAGTTCGATCCCAGGACGGAGAACACTAGAAAGGAAATGTGATATTACATGAATCTGCTTTTAGTACCCGCTTTCAATGATTGCCTAAGAATATTGCACTGCTAGTTCTTGCACTACAGTCGATGTATATGTTCTCTGTCCTGTCGTTCCTTGACCAAAATTATGAATGCATTTTCATTTATCTGATATGTGCTATATATTCTAGAATCATCATCCCGCATTGTTTATCAATCTAATAATATTTGGTGAATAGTATAATTTATTAATGCTCCTTAATATGTAGTTTTCTCCATCCCCCTTTTAGGCTTATTCTCTTTCTCTCTCTTTCCTAGAGACAAATATTACCATCCTCTCTCTCTTTTCTCAGACACCCAATAATTGTCTTCTTCTTATTATTTGAATTTAATATTCTTATTTAAATTAGAATGTTAACGAAAGTTTATATATATTGGG
>NW_019767123.1:0-605 GCF_002891405.2 Cryptotermes secundus | reverse complement strand
CATCTCCGGGGAAACGCGTTTGTTGCTTAAGGCATTCCTAGGCAAAGGTCCGCTGATATTGCATTTCCATGGAAGTAAACCTTCCTATGGTATCCGTTGCCTAGTAAATAAACCATTGCGAATATAATATAAGCTGCTTTATACGAAATCTCGACGAGCAAACACATGCTCTTATTAGAAGCAAATACTGTGTGCGCCATCGCGTTTAATTCTTCCCGTTAACTCGGGGGTTTCCATTCCTTTTCTGTGTGGCATTTCCTCAACTCTCAGGACGCAGAGCTTATAACCCGAAGAGCTTCCGTGGTAATAGGGTTTTCGTCTGCATTAGCTAAATAAACATGAGGTCAGCGAGATTCCCAAAATCGCTAGACACGTAAAAATAAAGGTACCCTTTCCAGCCTTGTGTGGAGGGAATCTCGAGTTCACGCAGTATAGACAGTTGCGGGCCTAATCCCTCAGGGTCAACGCTCTCTGTCCAGACACCTTGATCACAGCGGTGCCACGTGGCATTTCGTGCTTGACCTGTCGGCTTCAATCACACTGCTTCCAAACTGTTGTGGCCTCAGAAAATAATAATCGAATCCCACACCAATTCGTAAAGCAGG
>NW_019767122.1:0-605 GCF_002891405.2 Cryptotermes secundus | reverse complement strand
TCAGTTGTGAGAAACTGTCTGCAGTTTGGAACACAGTCTTTGTACACATATCTCATTTGCATTATGAGACTGGCTCTCACTTTTACAGGTCAGACCTTTTAGTGCTAAGTGAATACAAAATTCTGTGTATAGTGGTTTCTGTGAAGACAAAAATATGTTTCCTTCTATCTCAGGAAATACAAAAATCCAAGTATACCAATTCATTTGTTTAATCTTCAGTTAATGAATGTTTGTGTTAATGCATTTGAAAAAATTTATGTTTTTGGGCTGTGTTCAGTGCAGTGGTCATGTATGCAAGTTTTTCTTCAGAATATTTAATTACTGCTATTCATTTAAACTAAATATTGTTCTTAACAATAAACAAATATACATTATGCATTTACCTTCATTTACTATTATTTTCATATATGTATTTATTAACTTAGGCTACTGTAGCTTTAATTACCCTGTTAGATTTATGGTTCTCACAGAGGGGACTATGAAGATGTGACACTGTGTAGCCAGGCACTAGTTCATTGATTGACAATGTGTACTTTGATAAATGTTTGCTGACCCTGCTTGCTTATTGCTTACTTGTCTTGTATTGTATTGTATTGGAGAGGGTG
>NW_019767121.1:0-603 GCF_002891405.2 Cryptotermes secundus | reverse complement strand
TCTATTAGAGGCTGAGTGAACCCCAGGACTGCTAAGGAGACGGCCTGAAAGCATGTCAGGGCAATGCAGGTTAGGAATCGGTAGGTGACAGATGTCTGGAAGTGTTCGGATGTTTGCAGATGGTGGTGACACGCAGGCCGTTCCTAGAGGTGGGGAGGCGCTGGGTCAAACCGGCTTATGCGCCGAGACCCAACATTCTACACAAGCGAAAACATGGGGCATCAAAAGGGAGCAACTTCTCAGGTTGAAGAGCTGCACACTTATACACTACAGTTTATTCTTATGCACTATTGTTTCATTAATTTGAAATACAATTTCCCAAGTGTTCCTCTGTGTGATGCAGATCTATCGAAGCCATAAGTCGCTACTCACTCACAGCTTTCAAATCTCATGCAATGTGACAGTAATTCACAGAACTGTCTGGCATGAATCACCTCGAAACTGTTGGACAACCCGATGTACGAGTCACCTGCACTCGTGGAGTCATCTCTGTATACATATCCGATGAGAGAAAACCAATCCGGACAGAGTCACAGCTACTTAGTCTAAGTCTGGTGGGGCAGCGCCATAGCTCAAGCGGTTAGTCGCTGGTTTCCCACCGCG
>NW_019767120.1:0-605 GCF_002891405.2 Cryptotermes secundus | reverse complement strand
TGAGAGTATTTTCTCTTGTCAGGGGGGCTCAGAGGTAAGAAGTTTAAGAACCACTGCAGTAGGATATTTCTGAGCCAACCTTTTAAGAAACGTAAATTTTTTCATAAGAGGTTATGTAACACCGCGCAGCCCGGTAGAATTTCATTGACGTTACGGAGGGAAGTATTGCTTCCATCTTCAGGTCGAACACGAAACCAGCATGCCGAGTGTCAGACCATAAGTGAAATCCGTCATGACACCCGTCGCGTACTCCTGCAGTGCAAGGGGAGGTGAAAGTGTGTGGTTACTTCAATGGGGCTCAGTCTGACAGATTGAAGTACAGTCTGAAACAATGAAAATCTTTCAAACCGACATTGCCGGATAATGTTTAATTCTTAGCATATTTATTGTACAGAGTGATTCTAAATTATTGTCGGGGGTTACGTTTATAGGCCACGGAGACCCCGACAGTAGTTTTAGAGTCACTCTGTATTGTTTTAATACTAAAGGTCGGAGAAAAGATATGCACATACGTACACTTTCCCTTACACGCTTGCTAGACCAAAGCCACCTAATGCTCTGAAGTAAACATATGCCTTTACAGACGATTAAGATTTAATCGAAAT
>NW_019767119.1:0-605 GCF_002891405.2 Cryptotermes secundus | reverse complement strand
CACTTCATCCCTCTTAAATATAAATACCTACTTTCTTGGAGCACCTCATTTCTCTAGTTTTAATTCATGCACATACTTCACTAAAAGAGAGGGACTGTATTTCACAACCATACAAATTGTCTGTTAAAATAGAAACAGAGTAACATTTTGAATATAACTTTACATGTAAGATTGAAGTGACTGCAGTTAAATACATTGTGGCAATGCAGTGTAGCTGTTCATGCCTGTGGAGCCCACTTTATGATTCCTTGATGAACACTTGAGATAAAAATGCCCCTTCATAAAATTTCAACTGATGCAAAATTTTCATAGGAAACTGATGAAAGTTGGATGTGATGTGGCACCATTCACAGCTTGATTTCTTGATAAGAATCGAGACAGAGATTCCCCTTGATAAAATTTTGGGCAGTATACTATTTTCATGGAAAGTGTGATTAAATTTGAATGAAGTGTGGCAACTTCATATGGATATTTCTACTTGCAGTCATGTTTTGTTAACTAACTGAAATTAAAATTTTCCTTGATAATATATTGACCTACACATAATTTTAATTGATAATGCAATGAAAGTTCCCATACTGTTTCCATGTGCATTTAACATTAAT
>NW_019767118.1:0-605 GCF_002891405.2 Cryptotermes secundus | reverse complement strand
TCATCGGGATTCGTTCCCGCGACCTTACGGTTCGTAGCATAGTGCCTGAACCAACTACGCTACCGCGTGCCTAACTGAATGTAAGTATCAGCGCACCAATCAACGCAGAGATGAGAAGCAGGTGAATGTAACATTAATATGATGACCTCACGAGTACTAAGCTTGCAAGTACCAAGTTCTGGGATGTGTGACGCCATGTAGTTCTGATAGAAGTTTACAGACGTTTCGGAGCAAATTACTGCCTGAATATTCACTGTAGAAGACTAAACGAAACAAGTAAGAACCAAGACGCAAGCAACAAGCATATTTCTTTTCGCTTCTTACTGCTTCCTTGCTTGTCTTACTATCAGACACTAAAGACTGAGGCATTAGATTCATCCGTAACGTCGGTAAGCTTCTACCGACTTACATGGCGCAACATCCCGGAAGGAACAATCATTTATAGAAATCTCCATGAGAATATCATATATAACTGCGGCCTAAGTTATTTTTCAGCTATTACACGTATATGAACAATACACGACAGGTAGCTGTAAAAATGCGTTAAAACCTGAAAAGGGGTGCGTCATAATCTGTTTCGAGGAAGAACTTATTGTTTTAGAAAC
>NW_019767117.1:0-605 GCF_002891405.2 Cryptotermes secundus | reverse complement strand
TGGAGTTAGAGTAGTAAACTTTGCCACATCCAAAAATCTTATTGTAAAAGTATGTTGCACATCATAAAATTCAACAACTCCTGATGGAAATACGCACAACCAAACTGACCATATTTTGACAGATAGGTGATGGCATTCAAGTATACCTGATGTCCAATAGTGCAGAGTAGCAGACTGATACTGATCACTACCTAGTGGTGGCAAAATTTTGGGAGAGACTGGCAGTGAGTAAACAAACAATGCAGAATTCATGTGGAGAGGTTCAAACTCAAGAAACTGAACAAAATACAGGATAAAGAGCAGTATCATGTTGAAATCTCAAATAGGGTCGCAGCTTTGGAAAATTTAAGAGACTGAGGTGGATATTAATAGAGTGTGGGAAACTATTAAGAGAGAATATCAAAATTTCAGGCAAAGAATTGAACAAGCATAAGCCATGGTTCAATGAAAGATTCCAAAATTATTACACCACAGGAAACAAGCCAAACTGCAATGGTTACAGGATCAAAGCAAAATAAACGGGGATAATCTGACAAATACAAGATTTGAAACCAGTAGGTATTTCAGGAATAAAAAGAGGGAATACCTGAAAGACAAAATTGATG
>NW_019767116.1:0-605 GCF_002891405.2 Cryptotermes secundus | reverse complement strand
GGCGCCTAAACCCAGAAGACGACTTTCTTCAAAATGTGGGAAGGTTTATATCTTTCACTCATAGGTTTCAAAATTACAATGATTTAATTCTGGTTTGTGACAGTGGTCTGATATTATTTGTGGATGTTCTCTAGACATGTTAAGTGTTTTGGAGGCTTACTTTGTGTTCTCAGATAAGAAACAAGGACTGTGCTCACTAATGAGGACCAGCTTTGTTTAATGGGCCTTAGCTTAGCAAGTACTTCCTCTCCCTCCCTGACGACAGAGCCAGTCTCCAGAATATTATATGCATGGTGTGAACTCCAGGCAATAGATAATGTAGAAATCCAAGTGTAATTGCTCATATTAAACTGGTTGCACTACATGGACATATGCTTATTTATGTATTTGTTCAGGATATCTCTTATAAAAATATTATGTAGTGTTTATTCTCATAATGCAGCTTTTGTAATGTCAACAGCTGCATGGTTATTATCACATGTCACTTTTCACTCATGTATTTCACTCTTCATACATATTTTGGCTTTACATTGCCATCCTCAGGTATATCATGTGTTGTAATTTTTGATTTGTTTCATTCTGGTCCATCACAATAACAATTACAA
>NW_019767115.1:0-605 GCF_002891405.2 Cryptotermes secundus | reverse complement strand
CATCACGGTAAAAAATTTTGGGGTTAGAGTTATTCTGAAGATGGAGTCAGTATGTTCTTCTGAAATATTTGCGCCTATAGGCCTACATCAGGCTACATGACGTTATATCAATACGAGACAATGTTCAAGGCAGTGTTGGTTTCTTGTAGTGAACACAAACTTATCTGTGTGACTTAGGCGAGTTTCGAGATAGAAGATTGGCCTTCACGGTTACATGTATTGTTGCTGTTTCAGCTCTGCACTGCACTGACCTAGTCTTTGGAGCTTAATTTTATAATTAAACTGCATATAATGTGAAATCAATAACAATGCAGCAACAAATGAAGAAACTCTGGTTTGAACATGCAACTGGCATTTCATTAATCTGTTTCCAATGTCTGCTCTTCTATTAAAAATTGTCCTTGTGTTAGCTGCGCTTCAACTGTTAATGTTATGTGTAGGGACGTTTGTGTATTTGGAAACAAAGCAATTTACCTTGATCGTATTTTAAAACTGTACTTTCTTAAGTATTAAAATATTAATTGTATTGAAGATGAATGTATGCATAAAATTTTTTCTCTCTGCGTAATTGTTGACGTGATTATATTAATGGAATTATTATTATT
>NW_019767114.1:0-605 GCF_002891405.2 Cryptotermes secundus | reverse complement strand
GGGAAGTCAGTGAGAATACATGTGCTTTCAGAAAATGTAGCTACATCTGTCAAACCATTTCTCAAATCCTTTTGTGACTGTCAAGAACACTTATTAGCTTACTGTACATCAAAAGGGGCTGTAAATCTACCTAGGTTCCTACAGGCAACACACAGACTGACAGGGTCCTGCAACAATGTGCTGAACCAGTATAAATGAAGGTTGTCAAAATTTATGTGTTAATTTTGAGGATCACAGTACCACAGTTTGGAAATGCCTGCTGTGCACATTCCTGTCCCTTTACAACAGTCAAACTACATTCATTCTTATTATAAACACTGTATGCATGACAAGTTCCATCTGAATACACTACACTTCAGAAACTGGATTCACTTAGGTCCTCATATAAAAGTCAGGGGAATAGGATTCTCCTCGGTTTGACCTGTCAGAAGGAGTAAATCTTAATCTTCAGACAAGACCAACTGCGTGAGATCCTTTATCCTATTTACACCTGGGGTCAGAAGTAGATCAGCTTCTGCAAAACAGTCTACTTTAAACATATCTAAGACAACAGACAACATCCAACACAATATTTATATACTGGCACTTAATAGGTTAAAATAAAG
>NW_019767113.1:0-600 GCF_002891405.2 Cryptotermes secundus | reverse complement strand
AGGCCTAGGCCCACTGGGGCTGTAGTGCCAAGGAAAAACAAATTCCTATACGTTTAATTCTACACGATATTCTCCGAGTGTACGTCACTATCGTTATAACCACTCGAGTGTTGTGAAGAGCTCGAGAGATTAGGCAGTCTCGTTAGCAACAAGTGCACGAGGTGGGATCCTGTGATAAAAGCGACGTGACATTAAATGCTGCCCCATTTCCGGGACCCGCACCCTGTTTAATATGCAACCACAATCACCACAAGAGTCTCATGGGCCGCGTAACACGTTTACAGTCACAACAGAAATTTCAACTTACCAACAGACACATGGACCATATTTTATTTTCTGTGACGACAGTTGGAGATTTTAGCTAGGTGAGGAGAGCGCTTTATTGCCGTTGCAAGAAATCCGGCCAGCTTAATTTTATTATCTGCACGACCGGTTTATGAGTACGAATATTTCTCTCAATGAAATGAGGACAAGAGCACATGCAGGGGACGTTCCTCTTCATTATCGGAGACAGACCGCCTCTGGGGCTCACCCGCCCTCCCATCTAATGAGTACCTTGGTTCCTAACCTGTGTGTAGATGGGCGGGGCGTCGGCTTACC
>NW_019767112.1:0-604 GCF_002891405.2 Cryptotermes secundus | reverse complement strand
AACATCTTCAGGAAATCTTGGACCCAAAGAAATTGTGGACCGCAGCCGGAAGGAAGGTTACCCGCTGTGCAGGAGACAGGCGTAATGAGCAGAACAAGAACGATGTCGCACCATGAAGTCCGAAAGGAGTGACATTCGTCAGGATACGTTGGAAGGGCCCGAAATGCAACAATGGCATACGGGACCGAGGACTGAAACAGCAGCTACGGGGCAGTAAGCAAATAAAGGACCCAAGTATAAGACGGCAGCTGCATCATAAGATCTAAAGAGGAGAAGACTTCGTCAGGAAGGCTTTCGTACTGCAGTTCGGGAAGCGAGCAGCCGGATCGTCTGTCAGGTCACGAAGAATTGACCACCTTGTGGAGGGGTCGGCCCCCTCCGAAGCGAAGAAAGAAACAACATTAGCGTAAGAGTAGCCGGATAAATGGAAGCACCGACCACTCTAGGAGTTAAGGCCCCCACCAAAGAAAGAGAGAAAATATAAACTATGTATGACGGTGATATATCTGGATCTCCTGGCACCATAGCAGAGAACCGCTTGAGACGACCTGCCCTTAAGAAGGGAGCGGATGTAGCGATAGTAAAACGGACAACGGAAAGGAAA
>NW_019767111.1:0-604 GCF_002891405.2 Cryptotermes secundus | reverse complement strand
CCCATGAGGCTAGATAACATTCTCAAGGTGCATATGTACGATGAAATATAGACAGTCTATACTGCAGACATGGAGGAACTTCCCTTATAGAATATTTTTGATGTATTTAGTGTATCTAGGCGAACAGTTCGCTGCGGAAAAATAAAGTTCACGAAAGCACATTCAAAAAAATAGGGAAGTGTAGTTTATTTACGAATCTCTAAGGGGAAGGAATGTGAATATGCTCACAGAATATTTTATGGGGATAATGCAGTACAACTCAGTAGGGTGCTGGAGAAAGATACTGGAATATTCGTAATGAAGGATGAGCAACAGAGCTTGGTCACTCGGTCGGTTCTTGTCTAGTTGAGCGAATTTTTTATCAGTTGGTAGGATTAATTGTTGTCTTACTTGAGGGTTGGTTGGTGGAACTGAGAAATATGAAGAACCGAAGCCGAGCGGATAAACCTGGGAGGCTAAGCGGCCACAAACTCTGAGGACATTTATATATTGCAATTAGAATGATGAAATCAAGGATGATGATGAGCAGGGCATGTAGCACTCATAGGGGATGGGAATGCATGTAGGAATTTGGTTGGAAAACCAGAAGAAAAGAGACAACTGG
>NW_019767110.1:0-604 GCF_002891405.2 Cryptotermes secundus | reverse complement strand
TTGACGCGTCCAGCAAAAACAAGATTATTACCGAGGATAGCCTATTGGTAATTTTGCAACATTTCGGCAAGCAATTTTGCATGTATAACAAGTACGCGTACCACTAAGCGTTTTCTTTTATGTAACAATTTCCAGTATTTATAAGCCAGGGCCTTGATGTCTGGTACAGCATGAACCCCATCGTCACATACTTCATTTAAACACATACCAATGCAACATACCCCCCGTAAGTAGATTCACAGCTAACCTCAAAACATCAAATGCCTCCCTCCACCATTACTATCCCCATGTGCTACTCTTGAACAGCAGCCTAGCAGTCTCCCTGCGCCTGTTCTACCACGAAGCAAACTAAAGTACAACTGACTCCCGCCGACACACACGCCTACATAAACTTCCTTCCATCCCGGCTAACGGGCTGAACGACCGAGGGGTCGGAGTTTAGGTCCCGGTAGGGTCAAGTATTTTCTCTTTTTCATGACATCCAGACAGACGCTGGGGACCACCCAACCTCTTATCCAACGGATAACAGGGGTAAAGCGGCCGGAGTGTGATGGTGACAACTCACCTCCAACTGGTGCCGAGGTCAAGAAAACATGGATCTATA
>NW_019767109.1:0-604 GCF_002891405.2 Cryptotermes secundus | reverse complement strand
AATCTTGACACTGGTCGTGTCAGGACACATAGAACATTGTGCTGGGTAACATGACACATGTTCAAGTCATCAGACAGAATTCTGTGGGAAGTACCATGGCTAATCGCTTCTGATGCTTCGGTTTCATATACTGTTTGGGAGCAGCTGGTATGCACCGGTGTTGCAACTTCTTGGATTTTGAGTTTAATTCTGACTCTTCTTGGCAGACCGATATTCTCATCATCTTAAAAAATGTCTGTCCCCTGTGCAAAAAGTTTGTGCCACTTAAACACAGCAATACGGTCCAAGGCTTCTTCGCTGTATGTTTCCTTGATCATCTGATATGATTCCCTAGCAGATTTGCCTAATTTTCGGCAGAACCTGATGTTTTTCCATTGTTCAAACTGCAACATTTTTTATTTCTGCCACTCCCAGACAATTACCCATTACAACATTGACTTCCTTCTGAATACATTGCACACATGCAATTGCTTCTTGCTGGGATGAAAGAAGAATCGGCACGGCACCCTCTCTCAGCCAAATGTACCCACTGTAGTGCATAAGAGCACCACTATGTGGCAAATCCACAGTATTTTTTACTGCACTATGTATGTTTATATGGTAT
>NW_019767108.1:0-604 GCF_002891405.2 Cryptotermes secundus | reverse complement strand
AAACCAACAGATATCAACCGGAAATGTTCTGTTCGGGCTACAAATGCTAAATTTGATCAAAATTCATTCAATGGTTCCCGAAATGAAACATACGGAAGAACGGACAGACATGACCACATAGGGTGTATTCATTTTATGTAAAGATGATACGAATTCGTTGCGTACATTCCGAAATGAAAGATACCGAAAAATGGACAGACATGTGTCCACTTAAGGTAAAGAAAATATAAAAAGCTCCACAAAAAGGTAGCAAAATAACCTGACCTACTGAGAAGAGCGAATGTTTTAATTTAACAAAGAAACTACCAAATTCCATAAAGTAAAATTCTTACTAAGAATACGAGAGTCGAGTAGTTGATCAAGCAATTTCAAACAAAAGGTTCAACATTGTTCACAACAGCCTGCTACTGGATTCTATATTGAGGCAATTGGGCCTAGTCTACTCCCTCGATTATATTTCTTCAAGCTGTAGTAATATGTTATCCTTCTTTTTATGCTTAGGTCTTCCAATCTGGTGTTTCCTTTAAATTCATCCTAATAATGTGCTATGTCCAGCCGATCACAGCGGCCGCGCGGTCTAAGGCATAAAATGTCTTCGCTCGCT
>NW_019767107.1:0-604 GCF_002891405.2 Cryptotermes secundus | reverse complement strand
TAATTTGCCATCATGCATTCATTTTGTGTCTACAGATTGGCGTAGAAATTGAGGAACTGTTCTTCCGTAACGCAGTCGGGATCTGCAGAACACAACACATCCAAGCCCAGCATTTCGAACTGAGGAGACAACTCTCCGACCGTTTGGGGCTGCAGGGAGTTCCCCGCCGCTTGCGATGTAGCTACCCTAATCCCATCTGGACCCGATCAGCTGCGGATCATTCTGTATCCCCGAACATCAGGTTCATTCACCAGGTCTTTTAAATAAGCGACTCGCCAATCCACACAACACATGGAAGCTGCCATATTGGATGACGTGGTGGAGTGCTTAACTATAAGTAGCTTCTTGTACAGTCGCTTTCGGAAGAAAAGAGTATATTCAAGTTTAACACAAAAGGAAATTTAAATTTAAATATCTGCAGAAGACGATAACATGGACCATCTAAGTATGGCTCTACAGCCCTATGTTGGGCCTTGGCTGCTTTATCATCCCCTTGATCTTTTACATAGTACGTAGGACTCCTTAGACGGGAGATCAGCCCGTCGTAAGGTCGCTACGTACACACAGACATCCATGCCTCAAGTGGGGTTCGAACCCATGACCC
>NW_019767106.1:0-604 GCF_002891405.2 Cryptotermes secundus | reverse complement strand
CCAAAAGAAGTACAGTAATTTCTGTTTACTTTGTATCAGACATTAAATATTATCCAAAAAATGCTATCTTAAATTTCTGTGTGAGACAGCATGTAACATCTATTGTTTTATCTGAGCGTTATAATTAAGAAATATTTGGAGAATGCATTTTCCTTATATTTGAATTTGATTGGGAGTCTTCAAAATGTGTTATTTGCCCATGAATTTTCCGTGATTTTACCTGACACTGTAGCAATTAAATCTGACACCCCTAGATTAATAAGTGGTCGTATTATTACGTGTTGCATCGGACGTGATCAGTCTTACAGACCAAATTTTGCTGACCTCAGCATTTTTATACTAAGCACTCGCACAAGAAGCAGTCGATACGATTTAAGGCATGCACAATCGTAGATCACGGGACAGTATCCCGCTCTGACATGAATTTAGGCATTTCTCAGTGTTTGCGTTTGATGAAGGGCTAACCCCATACAAAGAGACGTTTGCGTGTAAGGAAGTTTTACTATTCCAGGATCCTCAGGAGCAGAGAGTCTAATCAGTTTAATCTGTTCCGTGAACGGAGTAGGCCTAATTAGGAGCAGTATTCAAGAACGAAACAAAATAG
>NW_019767105.1:0-604 GCF_002891405.2 Cryptotermes secundus | reverse complement strand
AATTCGGTCTGAGTATTGATTGTATAATCATACTTGCTGCACTGACAGAAACCTTACCTTGCAATTTACTTTTTAAAAAAATTGTTTCAAAGTTACTATGTATACATAATGTGCCTTTTAAACTTATTCAAAAACCACATTGCCCACTGTATGTTTCAACTATCATTGGTCATCATGGTGATTTAAAAACTGTTCTGTCAAGACTGCTGTGCTTGAGTTATTTTTCTTATAATGTAGAATGTGTAGACCCATCACACGTTCTTGTTTTTCATGGTGCTGTGTGTCTTCTGCCGCATTGTGTGGTCTAAACGGTCTAATAACCTGAGAGGGGCTACACACCCTACATTAGACTTAGATTAGTGAGGGGTCCGGAAGAGGTTTTAGTTGAGTGCCGAAGTTCCAGGGTGAGTGAATAAGTGGCAAGAAGACTTCATGATGATTTGAAGCACTAGTTTCTGTGTTGAGATATGTTGCCAGGAGACGACTCATGAAGACAGACAATCATTGTGCGTGTGCAACGGCGAACTGGAAAATGTGTAACTCAGCAATGGTGCTCTATTTAACCTTTAAATGCCGGACTTCTAAAATGGTGGTAAGCTTGAGC
>NW_019767104.1:0-604 GCF_002891405.2 Cryptotermes secundus | reverse complement strand
ATTTGGGTCGTCTCTTACTTTTAGGTTTTCCAACCAATATTCTGCGTGAGTTTCTCATCATAAACATGCGTGCCACGCCCATTTTATTCTGTTCATTTAATATCTCTGATAATATCTGGTAAACGCTGTAAAGTATGAAAATTTTAAATATGGAATATTCTCCTATTTCTTATTCCTGTTACAATTTCTGTTTTGGGTCACGAAATTCTTTGTTCCTTAGCTCACTGGACAAGGCATTAAACATAACGTCTGCTTCTCCCCAATAAAAAGTATACGTATTCAAATATAGACATTTTGTATGTTCATTTATCAAGGCCTACAGCCCTTTGTTGGGCCCTGGCTTCTTCTTCAGTTCTGTAATATTTTTTACAAATTCAGTAGGTCTTCTTGGACGAGTGATCAGCCCGTCGTAAGACCGCTACACACAGAATAAACGCACATACAAACATCCATGCCTTGAGTGGGATTCGAACTCATGATCCCTGTGTTCGAGCGAGCGAAGACAATTCGTACCTTAGACGCGCGGGTAATATGATGGGCACATTTCATGTATAGGCTAAGTAAATCAGGCCGCACTTCATGATATATCCAGAACACTTTGTCC
>NW_019767103.1:0-603 GCF_002891405.2 Cryptotermes secundus | reverse complement strand
AGGCATATAACAAATATGCTTAATAAAAATAGTTTTGTACACTGCTAATTCCATAGTGTGAAAGCAGCACTTCAGCACAAACTGAAACATACTGTTCACTGTTATGATTCTCTGTAACTTCACTTCTGGAGTTCTAAAGGAAATTCAATAGCGGTCACTTTGTTGATCTCTGTCGGAGTATTTAGCTGAATATTTGCTCACAGAATAATGATCGCTGTACCGATCATCTGGGTACTTATCCTCTGCTTTGTAGTGAATTTCTGGTGAGCCAATATGCTTTTGCCAATGATGTGTCCAATATAGATCTTCAGGCGACACTTCCTTCGGTGACTTAACATCTTTACAGACGATAACACAGTATATAAGACTTCCTATTAATGTCAAGAATCCAAAGATGAGAAACACTATGCCCAGGATCCTGAAATCATATATTAAAAACTTTTATGAGAAATGTGTTTTCCAGTGAATAATGAATATCACTCAATATTGTTGCCCTCAAGCTCTCAAAGATCAGTATTAACTACTGTATGATATGCAACACTGAAAAACATCATTGGATTTTTCAATTGACCTAATCCTTCCATCCGCACTATTGCCCTGGGG
>NW_019767102.1:0-604 GCF_002891405.2 Cryptotermes secundus | reverse complement strand
AAACCCCAGAGCCTGCGTGGACTCAGTAGCTATGGAGAATGTTCTTGCCCCTGTGGAGACTCAAATCCCGGCCGTGCAGTCCCCATACAGTCACTCTCACTGAGCTGTCTCGGCTCGTTTCGACGTTGTACGACCTTTTAATGCCTCGGGCTTCAGAGAGATCAGAGAAGTGGAAAGAGGTGAATAGTCCTGGGGTCAATGTAGTAGGGAGCTGATTAGAGAAATGGCCTCATGCGACAGTAGCGAAACAAAGGCCAACCGCAAGCATCATTATCTCCGCCACAGACATAGCACTGTCTGCCGCTGCTGTCTAATCTCTCCAGTTCCACCCTCCGCCTCCACTCAAGATCAGAAGGCAGAGAAAGTAAGGAATAGCAGAGAAATATACAGCAGGCAAATCTTATCCAGAATTCAACCGGATATTTAGCAGAGGACTAGCATATATACATATGAACCAGGGCTCATTCAGTAATGCTCAAAGTAATGAAGGCGTATGGGGGAGTGGAAGTATATCTCCAAGCACGAGATTATACGAGTTATCCGTCTCCCGCTCTGGACGCTTGGTCTCGTGGAAACCGGCCCAGTTCCCACTGATTAGAAGGCA
>NW_019767101.1:0-604 GCF_002891405.2 Cryptotermes secundus | reverse complement strand
GAACCCGGGACCTCTGGATCTGTAGCCAGGTACTCTGAGCCCTAAACCACGGAGCTGATTTTTAAAATAGCTGTTTCTTTTTCATACAGGACTCAACTGTGGACTGTGGTTCAGGTCAATCTTGCTTTCTGAGGCCTACAAGGCAGAAACTGTAAGGATAATGGTGTCACCCTTCTGGAGAACCCACATTCCTTTCTCAGCACATCTAATGCTTCCTCACCCAGCCTGTCTTTCACAAAACACAACACCTATTGTCAAACTGGCTTCTTGTTTTGTGCGCTAACAGCTGCCTTTAATAACAGCACTTGAGTTGACTATAAATCCACTTGCCCAGCAAACATTTTAGATGCTAGTAGAATATAGGCGAGTGAGATCCTCTTTCTGAAGTCATTTCTGTCCAGGTTTTAAATTCATCTTTTACTGTACTGGAAATCTGATATATAAAAATTCTGTGTGCTGTTACAGAAACAATGAGTTCTGACTGATGCAAACAAACCGTGTTCCATCTTCTGGAATAAAAGATTGTGCAGACTGGTGAAAATCATCCAGTATTTTGAAGAATGAATATAAGATTGTGCAGACTGGTGAAATTCATCCAGTATTT
>NW_019767100.1:0-604 GCF_002891405.2 Cryptotermes secundus | reverse complement strand
GAATGGAGCGAGTCTTAGACAGTCATAGATTGTGAGCTGTTATAACTGATTGTAATTAAGAATGATTGTACAGGAACGTGTCAGTAAATCCAATCATCCAATCCAGAACCCTCATTATTAGCCACAAAACACCAGACACATGAAAATATTTAAAAATTCCTTTATTACTTGGATCATGAAGGCAGATTGGATACAGTTCTGCTAGTTCATTATTCTGATACATACATGTTCTTTAAATTTTTGCAGATTGTGTTCTTTCTGCTGTTTCATGCTGTATATATTGACCTCATTTTTCATGTCATCTTTTTCTGTCATAGTACCATGCATTTATATATGCACAGTATGTGAAAAAATATAATTGTCAGTGCATATTACTTCGGTGAGACATTTTGTTTTCTTACTTGTTCTTTTTATTGCAATAATAGCTGTTATGATTCCTCCAAGTCGCCCAAATATTACAAGACTGACAGACTCATCTGTGATGGTTCGTTGGGGAGTTCCCCCAAATGATGGTCTTCCAATTCAGTTTTTTAAAGTTCAGTATCGAGAAATGACAAAAACTGGCAATGGGAGACGAAGAGGTGGAAATGGAGCTCGCAGCAGA
>NW_019767099.1:0-604 GCF_002891405.2 Cryptotermes secundus | reverse complement strand
TGTACAAGTTGAGTTTGACATGCCTGCTTTAGAGCAATGTGTATTTCTGTATGACACTCATGTGAAATACGGATCTGCTAGAAAGTGTCGAAGAAAATTTTGTCACAAATTTTGTGATGAAAGAGTTCCCACAAGACAAACAATTCACAATTTGGTGAATAAACTTAGAACATGACTCCTAACAGACAAGAAACAAAAACATGAGTGCTGAGTGCTTACTGAGAAGTTACACGAAATATGGGGCACATTTGAACATACACCTAGAAAAACATTGAAATGTCTAGCTCAAGAGACTGCAGTGACAAAGTCTAGTACAAGAATGGCCATACAACTGCTGAAGCTTGTAAGTGCAAAAGTACCGCTGGACCTGTGCTTCTTAATGAAACAATTAATTGCAAAAGATATGTACAGGTCATTCTTGAGCAATTCTTTCCAGAGTTAACAGAAAAGGAAAGACTCCATGGCTTGTTTCAGCAAGTCTCAGCTACTGCCCACACTGCACGTGTCTATGTAGGCTCTGTCCAATGTCTTCGGGGACAGAATTGTCAGCAGTGGTATTCGACCAGCACATTCACCCAATCTTAATCCTTCTGACTTTTTTTTT
>NW_019767098.1:0-602 GCF_002891405.2 Cryptotermes secundus | reverse complement strand
TTTGCTTTGCTAGATTGCTATCTTGCTAGCTTTGTGTTGCTTGCTTACTTGCTTTGCGTTTGTTGCTTGCAAGCTTTCGTTGCTAGCTTGATAGGTTTGCGTTACTAGCTATCTAGTTTTCGTTACTTGCTTTCTAGCTTTGCGTTGCTACCTGGCCAGCTTTGCTTTTCTAGCTTGCCAGCTTTGCGTTGCTAGATCCTAACTTTCTAGATATGCGTTGCTAGCTTGCCGCGCATTGCGTTGCTAGCTTGCCAGCTTTGCTTTGCTTGATTGTAGATTTCCGTTTCTAGCTTTCTAGCTTGCTAAATATGCGTTCCTACCTTGCAAGTTTTGCGTTGTAGCTTGCAGGCTTTGCGTTTCTATATTGCTAGCTTTGTGTTTCTAGCTTGCCAGCTTTGCATTGCTTACTTGCCATCTTTGCCTTGCTAGCTTGCCATTTGCGTTGCTAACTTGCCATTTTTATGTTGCGAACTTGCTAGATTTGCGTGGCTGACTTTCTAGCATTATGTTGCTGCATTGCAATCTTTCCGTTTCTAGATTCCTAGCTTGATAGATACGCGTTGCTAGCTTGCTATTTTTCCGTTGCTATCTTGCTAGATATG
>NW_019767097.1:0-604 GCF_002891405.2 Cryptotermes secundus | reverse complement strand
AATTCGTCTATGACGTTCAGTATTTGTGTGCTATCCTACGTATAAATGGATATCCGTTCTGGGCGACCGAGGAACTGGGGTTACATTCCCGTCAAGCCAGCTCACTCCACACTGCGACACAGACATACTGCCGCAGGAACCCATGTGATCATCTCCGGGTTTTTGCTGTTACCACATGACAACGGCTCAAGGTTAAGGAGCTTTGACACAGAGGCTGAGAGCAGCGGAACTCATAAAGTCAGAGTGAAAGGCACTCCACATTGTCGCACAAATAATGCCTGTACGTTAAACATAAATCTACAACGTATCGGAAAAGAAATGTTTGAGATAAAAGTTACAGACTTTAACAGAATATGGACCTATACGCATATACTTTCGTCACATCAATTTTTGTAAGATATATTGTTTTTAACAATGGCAACAGAATTATATACCAGTAATATTTGTAGCACGTCGTGTGGCAGCGTGTTGGAATACCTCCACCATAGCCCTGCGAGGCTTAGAAGGCAACGGAAAGGGGACCCAGTGCCTGAGGGTATAACTGGGCCACCTGTAACTGGAGGGCATACATACAGAGACCTATTCGACCAAGCTGTTTTTTTTT
>NW_019767096.1:0-603 GCF_002891405.2 Cryptotermes secundus | reverse complement strand
CCAGACCCGGGATCGAACCCGGACCGCCGCGGTGGGAAGCCAGCTTGAGCTATGACGCGGCCTTTGTTAGATCAGTTGCTCACGTCGTCTCAAATGGGTATAATCGTCCTACTTAAAATGCGATCGTATTTCGTGCACTTGTTTTCTCCCATGTCAGAAAATAATAATGATCCTGTCTTAATGTTTGTGGTCGCTGAGACGGCGTTGAGGAGAGGAAATGGAGAACAATTGGGCGTATCCGTTCTTCCGTGACAATTTAAACAGAGGTGCTTATATTGTCTCGAAAGAACTTAACGAGGATCCATAACTGCTTGAATCATTTTATCTAAAAAGCATTGAAGGCTTTTCTTTAATAATGGATCTTGAAGAACCTCAAGTTTCGAAAAATTATATACAAGTTTTCGTACAACTGTGTTAACAGAAGAAAAACTGCTTCATCACTGGCGGACAGCGTTGAAACACTTCCCTAATATTTTGTCGCAGATGAAGCATGCCCGTTGAAAATAAACTTAACCGAGACCTCACGCTACAAGAATGCTGACTAAGGCCCCCCATACACATACAGTTTGGCCTTCCGATCGACCTTACAGGCAAAACTGTGAC
>NW_019767095.1:0-603 GCF_002891405.2 Cryptotermes secundus | reverse complement strand
ACTGGATTGCTAAGCAATCTCCTGTCGCCAGAACTTGCGACGCAAAATAAGTCAACTCGCCCCGGTTTCCAACTTCCCTTAGGCTTTGAATGGGTTACGCCCTAACAAACACATATAATATAGATACAGGTAAATACAGAATGATAACAGGCATCGCAACCGTCCTACCCAACGGCTTGCGATGCGGCCAGGCTTACTTTACCAGCTAGCCAGATAAAAAACCAAATTTTGGGTAACAGAGCAGCAACGGAATTTGCAACAACAAACCCTGCTAGCCGGTAAACGTCTTCTCCGGTCAATGTATTCCGACCGACTGCACAGTACGTCTATCCTCGTTCCGAGACTAGGAGGTGGGACGGGGTCACTTGACGAGTGTAGTACGTCAACATTATTAAGGGTGGGGATGGAATCTGTGAAAAACAGCCGCCATGATGTCACGCCGAGAGTGCTGTCCTGGCTCAATAATATTATCAGTAAGTCTCACTGAGGAAAGGCAAATCTAAGTCTTAGCTTGTTGTTCTAACCACATGAAATAATACTGATGCATTCTTTTCGGACTTTTCTTGTTGGAGGAACTGTCGCTGCAAAGTTTTTCTATATACG
>NW_019767094.1:0-603 GCF_002891405.2 Cryptotermes secundus | reverse complement strand
CTATCAGTAATAATTTTTCTTTTATTCGCCTTCAAAAAAAGGAAGCCTCTGCGCCCCACCCTGTATAAACTATACATCTTCAAGCACAGTAGACAGTAGATGTTGCTACTTCCTAGTACTTCCTGGAAGTTACCGCTGGCATTGGTGAGGACCTGATCAGGGTTCTAAGGTCCAGATTTACTGCTATTTCCATGAAAACCAATTTTTACCACATTCTCATTAGAAGTAGTTCTCGCCAGTTTTTGTCATTATGAAGAAATGTCACATATTCATTGTCCATATCAGGCATTCATTACAATAACAAATGAAGAATTTCCTTATGTGGAGGTCAAGCTTATCCATCTGTGGCCCAGTAACAATGCCCAAATCACTGGAAAGACTCTTTTTAAACTGGCACTGGAGACTTTCAATCAATGTTAGGCAATCCTGATTTGCAGCAATATGGATCCATAAAAAAACCTACTATAAGTTACTTCTAGGTTGGTAACCCCTCTTAAAGTCATTTATCCTTCTATTTATTCCTCTATAATGTTCTTGTTCTTACTGTAATGACACAACTGATTGAACACAAGGATATTGCCTTAGGAGCATTCCTTGATATAG
>NW_019767093.1:0-603 GCF_002891405.2 Cryptotermes secundus | reverse complement strand
TAAGCCAATAAAGGAACCACCGTTAAGCAGGATACAAGCAGAGGCAAAGCTCGGCCTATTCATAGACCATGAAGATGTAGGAGATATGTTTCTAGTTCTAGGTACAGGTAGCAGAAGTGGGCGGCCTCGTGACCCGGCTGTTCTAACCCCGTAGAAATAGTTTCTGGTATCCACAAAGGTGAGCCCCAGACCTGTTTTGCACGTGTTGCAGAACAGACGGTCTCTGCTCCTGCCGTCTTGCAGGTAGCTCAGTCATCACACTGACCGTGTCACTTATTTACTTGTGGCTTATATATCGGCGCTGTCAGCAGCTCACGGTAAAAGTAGGAGTAATGAAGTAGAAAGAATGTGGAAGGACGCGGTCGCCGTGTAACTTCAGGCAATATTTCATCGTGTCGCAGGAGTGACTGTGGAAATCCACGGGAACTCTCAGTTACGACACTCGATGTTTCGGCCTAGATTCGAAACGAGCACCTCCCAAATACAAGCCCGAAGTTTTACCGGGGCGACCGTCTCATCTGGTGACCGGCCCGAAAGCGAAGAACAATCCCCCGGAACACACGAAATTACTGATTTGGTGAAACGGGAAACAGAGGCAGTGCA
>NW_019767092.1:0-603 GCF_002891405.2 Cryptotermes secundus | reverse complement strand
TCACGGGAGGTAATTTCACATTGTTGTCTGAATCCGTGTAACCTGATAGGTTGATACTAAAATTTCGGAGGAATATGCCGCCTTCTGCTCTGAAGGTGGAGCCAGCAGGTTCTTCCGAAACGTTGCCATCTACGAGACCACACGTTTAATATCCCAGAATACAGAAATTTCAGTATCGAAACAAAGTTCAACATTTTAAGAAACTTCAAACACATTTTGCTAATGTTGATGCGACTGTATTTTGAAATCTCAAAACTAGACAAATTTTAGGACAGCCCCTCAAACAGGCCACTACCGATTCCTTCCAAGTCCTCTCGAATTTATTAAACGTCAACCAGCTACTGACTGTCATGTAACACAGATGCAAACACAGAGAAACAGACATGGAGAAACTAATAGGCTCGATTTCTGCAACATTTCGCTGTCAAGGCGCACGGCAGAGCACGGACGAGACACGAATCTAAAAGACCTGCCGGAGGGAATCAAAACGTAGCAGTGGCTGTAGAATTCGCGCATAAAATCTCAGCGGGTGACCTACGTCACATCTCTTCCTTAATATTTTCAAGCGAAACAGCAGGATTTTTATGCTGTGCGCAGGCGCAG
>NW_019767091.1:0-601 GCF_002891405.2 Cryptotermes secundus | reverse complement strand
AATTTTATTTTGGTTTTTATCGCCCATACTTCAGTCGTAGTGGTGTGCAGTGGGACCCACTCCCTGTTACTCCGGCCTCAAATTGGCTTACTCTATACAACCCCGCATCTCACTTGATACTCAAATTGAAAATCACTTTTCTCAAAAATGGCTCATAGCGAACTATTCATACAAATAATGTATGAACCTTTGATTAAAGTCTATAAAATATGGTTTTGAAATGTTATTTTTTATTGTTGTGAATATGTAATGAAACGCATATACAGTACACCTTGATGTGGAGCTGGGATAGCTCAGCATGTAGTGAGTGTGCTACAGACTGGGCGACCACTGCAGAATCAAGAAATTTTCTCTCCTCTCTCCATTTTTGTATTTACCATTTTTTCTACAATATGCTCCTTTAGATAAGCAGAGTGGGGAGAATGTCTGACTAGTATGTCTGTGCACTTTATGTGTATTATCAGAAATTATTATCTTAACTTCATCAAATGCTTTGTTTTGATGCATGTAGAATTGTGGGCTTCAATGTTGAATTATGTTTTTGGATTGTAAGTATTAGAGATTGAACTCGGGTAATGCTTGCTACCATTCAGTCCAGAAC
>NW_019767090.1:0-603 GCF_002891405.2 Cryptotermes secundus | reverse complement strand
TTAACAAAATGTAGCTATATAACGAGTTTTCGACGACGAAGGAACCAGCAGCTATGTCAGCATGGCTTATCATTTATTTAACGATTTCTCAACTGTGTAGCTTAAGTCCAACAGCTGGACCGGATGTCTGGACGACGTGGAAGGGAGAAAAATCTTGAACCTACTGGGACTCGAACTCAGTCCCCTCGGTCGCCCAGCTCGTAGCCAGTCGCTGTACCGACTGTGGTATCCCGGCTTCAGATTCTAAATTTACTTAATTTTACATTCGAAACTGTGCCATCTGAAGGATAAAACGTGACTTAATTTGCTATCTTAATAAAGAACGAAGGGAGAGAGATAAAGAGAGTGAAGGGTTAAAGAAACAAAAGATAGGGAGAGAAAGATGAAGATATAACAGAAATGATTTCCAGTTGAACTTCAAATGGCTGAAGTATGTATTATGTGATATCTGTGTATATTGTGCCTAACACGACCTGGCAAAACCAAAGACTTACGAGGGGGAAAGTGAAGTGTGCTGTCCCTATATAGAAAACTGGGGCACTTCCAGAGGCTACTCGACTAGTAGGCAGACCTGCTCCCATATGGCTGGATTCAGACGAAGAG
>NW_019767089.1:0-603 GCF_002891405.2 Cryptotermes secundus | reverse complement strand
CTGTGAGAACCTCGAATTCTACATGTTCTTTTCTTTATCGGCAAACTCGTTTATTTCCTACTCTGCATTTGTTCTAGAGTTCAGCGTAATTTTAAGGTAGCATGTAGTCCTATAGCGTGACGTTGCTATGGTATGTTTGGATACAGCGAGCCAGGAACGTTATGAGGGTGGCGTACAGGCATTACAGATTGAATTCAGGGGGGAATTAAGTGGGAAGTATATTTTCTGCCAACCATGAAAATGCTAACTTCATTGTTGAAGTTAAAGTAAATTTTCCAGCTAGAGTAAAGTGTAGACCTCTATGTCTACAACGCTAACTATAAGATTCAAATCGAGGGAGAGAGAGCGCACTACATAGTTTGCTTTATTGTAAAGTTTGACCTATCGCTTTTACTGCCCTGAACCGTAGTATTGAAGTTAATAGTGCATTTTTTATTAGATTTGGCAACAACGTGCACAAGCCCACTGTTCTCCTCTTGCTGGGGAAAACGAAACACAAATATTATGTTTTTGGACATTATCCATCGTCCTGTTTATATCTAAAAACACCGTCCTGTTTATACGATGGGGTACCGAAAAGAAACCGAACTAATTTTTTTGTGG
>NW_019767088.1:0-603 GCF_002891405.2 Cryptotermes secundus | reverse complement strand
TAGAAGCAAAGAGAGGGGTAAGTTTAATCCCTTCTCTTCTGTAGGTAAGTGACTGGGGTCTTAATAACATAACGTGCCACATCTGTGCACTGGCTTGACAGCTCCTTCTGTCAGTAATGGTGCTTGGATGGGAAGTTCTCCGGGCCGGGGAACTTGACACAAGCTGCATGAAAATATAGTCCCTCTCTCTCGTCTCTCGTCTCTCTACCGGAACATATCACTCTGTTGTTACTTGAAGGTCTCTCTGGAAAAGCAGCTGCCATCTTCATGGTCCTGCTTCGATTTCTGTGATCAGACTCCATATAATTTTGTAAATAGGTACCAAGCCTTAGGATGGGAACTGCTCATCTTCTGGCTAGGAAGACGGAGGCAGAAAGTCACTCCGTAACTTTGCTACTTATCCACAACATCACAGCGTGACATGCATGCATAGCCACGGAAATCTGAGCTCTTACTCTGATCTCTCCCCCATCATATGCGCATAATTTGTGGGGGGATTAAAATTATTTTCTATATAAAGGGGCACGCTGTAGCGTAGTTGATTGAGGCCGGAAGGTCGCGGTATTGAATCCCGATGAGGTGGATTTTTTCAATTCACCTAAT
>NW_019767087.1:0-603 GCF_002891405.2 Cryptotermes secundus | reverse complement strand
CACACAATGGCAAAGCAATTAAGTTTAACAACATAAATTAATAGGTTATGGGCCCAGACAGCAAACACTGCGCCCTGAAGTGTGTTGTGTGAAAAAGGTCGAGCTTATTCAGTGACTCGTGTGAGAGCATTTCGTGGAGAACTATTAGGCGTGATAGGGAGCATAGCGAAACACTTGTTGAAGGTATCCAGTCAAGATGGCGGAACGAAATTCATACTGTGGCGTGGGTAGCCAAGAGGAGAAAACTTTTACGATACCGAAACTAACACGACGCAATTATAATGGATGGATGGCGCGTGTGAAATCAGAACTCTTATTACGTGAATGTTGGGAGGCAGTCGCTGGATATGAAGATGCGGCAGGAGTGCAACTATCACAAACGGAGATAAGGAAGAGAGCCAAAGAAAATCTTACAGCATTGGCAGTCATCATGAGAACAGTAAGCGACGAACTGATCAACGACATACAAGATTGTAATGAAGCTAAAGAAGCCTGGGGAATTTTGGATAAAGTATGTAATGAAAATACAGAATACGGTGCCATGATAAAACTAAGAGAATTAGCTTGCATACAAAAATCTGATGATGTAAGCATGCAAGATTA
>NW_019767086.1:0-603 GCF_002891405.2 Cryptotermes secundus | reverse complement strand
AGCTCTTTTGCTTCTTTCATTCATATATACACTCCACAAACTTGGATAGTACTTAGGGTCTGATAATGGAAGATAAAATCAGAATACCTGTAACTTCTTATAGTATATTTTCATACTACAGTAACTCCTTTATGTATTTTGATGTCCAGAAACCATCCTGTAAAATAAGGTATGTAGTAATGAGACACTACGTATTGCCCCACTGTACCCTGTCTTTCTTCCAATAACCTATGAATGTAGAATATCTGATCGGTAGTTTACCCATTACACTAAAGTTCCCAATGATTTTGTCTACATATGGAGTTCAGATTGAAAGAAATATCTTTGACAAAATGTTCTGTAATTTGATAAATCCAATACACCTTCATAATTATTGTAAGTGGATTTTGCTCTTTTCATGAATAGAAATAATGACAAGTTCACTCCACTGATGTGACAGTTCTTTATTTTTATCCAAAATAGAATTAAAAAGTTTGTGGCACTGAGAACATAACTCAGGCTCTGCACTGGACATTTCTGTCAGAATTAAATAAATATATTCAAAATCAGACTTCAACTTTTCAATTGCAATTTAAGCCTCAAAAGGACTAAGCTCAGGTACTA
>NW_019767085.1:0-603 GCF_002891405.2 Cryptotermes secundus | reverse complement strand
CATTTCAATTATCGAATAAATTATTATTAATGTAGTGGTCAGTGGACCTTTTCATAATTAGAAGTAAAGCCTTCAGCTTACTATTAGTGGCGCCTGGTACTAACAAACTATAATCCGTAGAGATGGAGGTTCAACACCCGACGGAAGCAATCGTATTTATATAATCCTGTATTCTAGCTGGAAATTATAATATTCTTATACTCGTAATTCTGTATACGTTTTAACATGTGTCTCCTTATATTCTTGTAGAAAATCGTCAATTGTCTTGTTTGAAAAGTACCATCTCCTGGTAAATAACACCATGTAGCCGGATTAAAGTCAACCGACGTTTCGGAGGAACAAAACATATAGATCTGCTTGCCGCCCTCTTTCACGCTGTGTTCTTTCTTGCTTTATTCTTCGACCCTATAGATGAAGGCGGTGTGTTCCTCCGAAACGTCGATTGACTTTCAACGAATTACACGCCTGTATATCCCAGGACATAATACTCTTTGTAACAATCGATATCAGAACCTCATATCCACATTTGTATCGATTATTTTGAAGTTGTCTGAGATGTGCTGATGAAGAACAGCTTATTATACTCTGTGTTGTCATGTCATA
>NW_019767084.1:0-603 GCF_002891405.2 Cryptotermes secundus | reverse complement strand
TCATGCCACTTCATAGTCTACTTGTTTCTGTCCAGTTTGATATTGGAAAGCTAGGAATGTTGGTGTTTTGTACAGTTAAATGTACCTTTTATTTATGATTATGGCTATGTTTAGGATTGTCGTGTAGCTGTATGTTTACAGGCTGAAAATCATTTGGCTGCAAAGGTGATAAGAGTCATGTGCCACTTGTGGCATCTCATCCCGAATACATTCAGGCTTTTGGAATGGTCTGCAAGACAGTAGCATGTACACACTACAAACAAAACCTAACCCAAATTATAGCTAATGCTGGAAATTTTCTCAGTTTTTCTGCACACATTCCTGGTATTTATAGAAGAAGTTAAGATTCATATGTCAAAATTATTCTTCAGAAACAGAGAAAACTTTGTTCAGATATTTTCCTTTAGTTCATCAATTGTGTGAGGGCTTGATATAATATAAAGTTTTGATTTATAGTTCCTTGTAAGTAAAAAGTCACACTGGTTGAGGTCAAGAAAGTGTGCTGGCCACAAAATACTACTGACTTTTTGGTGTTTTAGTCCCTTTTTTTGTCCAGTAGCAACCCCTTACTCTTTTACTTTATTTACAGCTTTATGAAGCATT
>NW_019767083.1:0-603 GCF_002891405.2 Cryptotermes secundus | reverse complement strand
GGCCGCGGTACAAGGCACTTAGTCCCACCCCACTAGCAACAATGATAAAAACAATAATAAGAGGCTATTGGTCAGTTGAAGCCGGAATGTAAATGTTTGACAGCGTGAAGGTCACGACTACAGAGGTTTATATTTATCATCTGGAACAGTTTCTTGCTTAGTGTAAGGTTGTAGTGTAAACCCCGTGTTACATCACTCTCACGCTCTGCGCTCAGTTTTCGCTCCACTGTTGCGTTTCGGTTCGAGACAACTTGATTGCTTTTTTGATTGTACTCCACTCTAGGGATTTCTGGGTTTACGGACTTTGTCCAAAGTCCGGTATTCTAAAAATTAGAGAACACAACATTTCGGAAACTGGATTTGTTTCAGGTCCTCAGGTAAGTTGGGATACACCTACTCTGTTGAGTCCAAGAGATACCACTGGAAATTTGTCGGAAATAGATCCAGTTGCCGAAACTTTGCTTTGCATAGAATAACGGACGATGGACAAAATCGAAAGTCCCTGTCATCCTGAGTGTTATACATGATCGTCAAAACCGTTTAGAATCTATTCTCTCTCCAAGCTAATGCAAAAGTCTCTCTTTAGATGGTCACAACAATACA
>NW_019767082.1:0-603 GCF_002891405.2 Cryptotermes secundus | reverse complement strand
CCAGCATCTTCTTACGATTATTGATGTATTATTTTGAATAAGTAGGTATGGCGCTTCGATCTGTTTGTTTCTGTCACATTTCCCTAATGTACGTAAGTCATGCTTTTTAAAATCATAACAATTACTGATGTATTTTTTGAATAAGTAGATATGGCGCCTCGATCTGTTTGTTTCTGTCACAAGTTATGCTTCAAATTTCTTAATGACTTATGTAGACAATTTCAAATTATCTGATAAGTTTAATGGGTAAACTTATTATTCCGTATTTTCGTCTTAAAGACCTTCATCATGACGCAAAAGCCGTCTGTTGTGACGGTTATGATTCTGTATTCAGCACACCAACAATGGGCGGACTCACGGTACCGTTGATGAGCCTGTGATGGTGTTAAGAGGAAGCTGGCAAATATGTTTACGCCTGTATGCGTGATTCTTCGCCCGTCAGATAATGGATTCAGTCCACGAGATTATGTTCTCCGTGGGACCAATAATAAAATGTGTTCTTGATACTGGAACATATTGAAACGGCAGTGAAAATAGCTACTTACTGTCTCGGACATTGCCTGTTTAAATAGTTGAAACTGAATTTTGCAGTAAGAACCGTGG
>NW_019767081.1:0-602 GCF_002891405.2 Cryptotermes secundus | reverse complement strand
TGGCATATTTACCCAATTTGCATTTGGTTGCAAAAAAAAGGAAAACAATATTCACCTGGAACGTGATATAATTTCGGTAATGCGACTTTTAGGGATTTCTAGACATGAGGAAGATGTATCATAACAGATCCATCTTATATTCAGTATTTTTTTTCTTCTGATTCACTCTGAAATACTGAAATGTTGGGTACATTTTTTTTTTCAGTTAGCAACCTAGCAACCT
Organism: Cryptotermes secundus; assembly: GCF_002891405.2. Classification (NCBI taxonomy): domain Eukaryota; kingdom Metazoa; phylum Arthropoda; class Insecta; order Blattodea; family Kalotermitidae; genus Cryptotermes; species Cryptotermes secundus. The sequence goes on along the minus strand of NW_019767081.1, from coordinate 379 downwards.
CTTAAATATCTACGGAATGACATATTTGAATAAATAAGACATAGTAATGACATGAAAAAATCTACAAGTGGACCTTATGAATAACGTAGGTCCAAAATAATATGCGTGGGGTCTTTCTTAATTAGTCCAATAGGTCAAAGTAGGCGTACAGAGAAAGAATTTAGAAGTTACTTCATATGACACAAATCTGTTACTACCTCAATTAATTAGAGTGATGTGTGTTAGAGAACCATTGCCTGGGAACTTGTGTGGATATAATTAAGATCACTAGAAGAAAATATGAAAAACCGTAGAATAATTTTATCTCAGATCTCCCTAAACTTTTTTTTCCCAGTGACGCTACAGCCCTCATTTGGGCCTAGGCCTACCTCCATGAAAC
>NW_019767080.1:0-603 GCF_002891405.2 Cryptotermes secundus | reverse complement strand
TTACTTCTATGCATTAATGTTTTTTTCCTCCAGTGCTTGCCTTTAATTAATATTTCACTTATTTTGTGCTTTTCCATAAGGCAATTACCGGTGTCTACACTGTGCTGTGTCTGTAACTAGCCTTGCAGCTGTTGACTCGGCATACAAATAATAAAGAATTGAAGTGAATTGTTATTTTGATTTTGAGTTAACACACAAATAAGTAAGAATTAATTGAGTTATTGTTATTATTTGTGTATGTACGCGTACAGTCCCTTCTCGCCACAGAATGGGCATGACCATTGGAAATGTACCTATCTTACTTTTCTCATATATTTATGCTAATTTTAATTTTTCAAGGAATTATTATTAATTTATTGCTATTATATAGACTGCCTTATTTTGTATTATGTTTGTTAGTTATTTTGTGTCCTTCGACATACTCGTGCTAACTTTGTAATTGGCCTCTGAGCTATTAAGTTTGCAAGTACATAAACAAGTACGTATTTGCATTGAATTGGACTGAATTATTATTAATATTTCTAAATATTTATACTTTACATTTCTCAGTTCTCAGTGACAACTTATATTTATGTTAATGACATTACTATCAGTATTATTATT
>NW_019767079.1:0-603 GCF_002891405.2 Cryptotermes secundus | reverse complement strand
CCCTGCATTCTGGTGACAAGATAGCAACATATACTTAGTTTTCTCTGTTAACTTGTAGACAAATCCCCATTTATTAATGCAATCTTACTTCTCCTAATGCTGTATGATCCTCAAATTTTAAGCACTTCATGGTAAAGTTAATATTCAAGGTATACAAGGTTTCCTTTTTTTTGCTTCAGTTTATTTTAAAAGATGCTTAAAATAATGTAACCAACTGTGAATACAACATCTGATCTGTATTAAGATAAAATAACAAAGTAAAATATGAAAGTGGCAACACAAATATTATCATACATTGCAGTTTGAGTTGAACTGACTGTACATCTTGTCACATCTACAAAACCCTGTTTATTTTATTGGTAACACTACACACTATGCAAAATATACTAACATTTTATTAATAAAAATACACACTATACAGAATATTCTAAAACTTCATTAACAGAATGATATCAGCAGGGATCTTTTAAGTTCATTCTGGACCTTCAAAAATACTTTGTGTTTCTTTTCCTTAAAGAAGGACATTGTTTAAGGTTCAATTATACTTATATATGTGGAAGTGTACAGCAAATGCAACAATATTTTGTGTATGTAGTTACTATA
>NW_019767078.1:0-603 GCF_002891405.2 Cryptotermes secundus | reverse complement strand
GCTGTGGGGATTCATTGCACTAACCACATGGCACCCTCTATCCGCTAAAGTCGGCATTCACTTCGCCGACAAGCAGTCGCTCGGTCAATACAGTTCACTTGCGAACTAAAATTATGGAGTTTTATATCTGCACTTCAGCCATGTTTTTCTCAAGATATGAATGTCCCATGTATAATTATATGTTATGGTTAGGAAGTGATTCTTTCAAAGAGTTGATTTCCCATACAGTATTTCCAGTTTAGCTAAAAATGCTTGATACGGCAGTATTTTACTGTCCATCTACACTGTATTTGCAGCTGTTCTGCTTCTTGCCTGTATGTGATGAAAGAGGTTCGGAGAAGAACACCACCTGTCCATATATGTGGTGTGCCCCATTTTATTTATTTGTTCATAGCCTGCCTGTTTATTTTATGATGTATTTAATGATTCTATCAGTAGTTAAATGGTCATGGCCTAATTTAAAGGACTATATCAGCATTTCCAAGAAGATACTGAGGAAAGACACAGAAGAGTTCAGTCAGACTATCTGGACTCCAAGTCGAGAATTGAAGACAGGACCTCCCAAATACATAGCAGGAGTGCTAATCATCTGACCAAGAGTTT
>NW_019767077.1:0-603 GCF_002891405.2 Cryptotermes secundus | reverse complement strand
TCTGAATCTGTAAGGATATGTGGGAAGGATTTTGAAGTGTCTGAAATGACTTGTTTTGTTTGCTGTTGTGCATTGTGCTGTGAAGACAGTTTATAAAATATGACATCGATTTTTGCGACCAGGAAACGCCTTGTGCATTAAAGGACGGATACTCGGACCTGAAGCATTTACATTTCACGTGGCACTAAAATTCTCGCAGTGCCTTCCGACGTAGCAATTTACTTACGGATAACGCACTGATTAATCAATTTCCGTACGAGCGAATGAATGTGTAGGCGTCATATGAACTGATAGCGGTTGTATAACTGTGTAAGTGCCTGCCTGGCCGTGAGGCACTGGACAGCGACGATGAATCATTCCGTTTTGTGATATCCGGTGTGCAGACGAGTTGCCCGCGCTTGGAAATCAATTTTCGTTTTGTTTCTGATTTGAACGGAGCGCCGTTCGACCTCGACAATTTCGAGTTGCCCTTCAAGAGGAGAAGCCATCAGAATTTCGTTTTACGGACGAGCGTTCAGAACTGGAATGAAAATGTGGAATTGTTACTTCGATATGCGCGCAGTTTTCACTCCTTGCACGAGACGTCTTGCAGCTGAGTATTTT
>NW_019767076.1:0-602 GCF_002891405.2 Cryptotermes secundus | reverse complement strand
TTAAGAAAATTTGAAAACCACGCTAATGCATTGAGAGTGAACCTACTAGATAATATCGAAACTACACATAGACTGAAACATTATGCCGTCTTAACTGTATCAGACATATCTGAGTAAAACACAAATACATGAATTTAATTATACCTAAGTGAACCCAAAAATGTACATGAACACCAGTGCGGGTCTTTCAAATGTTCCAAAACCAGCTGCTCCCAAGCATTGCAGTAAATACATATGATCTTTTAAATACACCACGATGTAAAATTATACGTATCCATATATTTTTATATGCAATGTCGAATTTATCAATAAATAAAAATTTACTAACTGCAGTTAGTCACGTTAAAGAGGAACGGTGTTCGATCAGTGGACACCAAACACTTGGATTCGAATTTCGCTCGGAACCTGTATTCAAGGCAACTTGCTTTTGTATGCAGTCAAAGACCTTGGAATAATTCAGTCATCGGATAAGCAGAACTATCAAGTATATCAAGGAACGGCGTATTAAAAATTAAGTCACCAATCAGACTATAAAGCTTATTAAATGAAAATTAATATTAGAAGTAATTATATTAAAATGGAATCCTTTTAATTATGGAAAA
>NW_019767075.1:0-602 GCF_002891405.2 Cryptotermes secundus | reverse complement strand
TGTTTTCTTGCTTGTATATAAGTCTTGTTTTGTGTGTTTTGATAAATGAAATTTAATTTTTGGACAAAGAAAACAGACAGGAATGAAGCTGCCAACTGTTGATAACAATACGAAATACTGCTACAATTTGAATGGAAACGTAAAAACAATCCTTGCCTCAAAACATCTTGGAGGCATGGTATGCCTGTTTTAACAGAGTGGTCAGTGATGGGTTAATAGCTATTGAAGTATGAGTTGTGTCAGCTTTTAATATTTTTCATTGAGTTGTTAATGATCTAGCAATCTTTACTGAATTCTGTGTACATTTCTAGGCATAAGCAAGAAAGGCAGAGAAATCAGTCCATGAATTTGAAACTGCGACTGATTTTATTCACAACTCTACTCGTAGCTGCTGTTGCATTGTTTTACATGGTATATAATGTGAGTGGAATTTTTACTTTGCTTGTGTATGAACGTACTTAACTATTTGTGGATGTATGAGTGTAATGTATTATGAAAATGAACCTTGAGCCTAACACTTTTCTATACAGTGTAATCTCAACAACGCACAATTTTTAATCTGAAGAAATCCTCAGCCCTAAGTGTTGACCTGTGATTTTTTT
>NW_019767074.1:0-602 GCF_002891405.2 Cryptotermes secundus | reverse complement strand
TGTCTATAAAATGTGGGAGCCTCGACGTCTCTTAACCCTATGAGCCTCTACGGTCTGTTATAGGGACAGCTTTACATTTTTAGACAGAGGTGACCAAGATGTCCCTATGTTAGCAAATCTTCCACAACAAATCCCGCTTGGCGAGGGCAGGCAGGTAGAACACATCACCACATTACAGAGACAAACCCAGATTAAATAATTCCTGCAACCAGAGTTCGTGAAAGGGACTGAAACGTTCCTTTGTTTGCTGGCTCTGTCTGTGCTTCATTAAAAATATAATGGACGATGGGCCCAAGAGGTCCCGTGAGACTGCAGTGGTTAAAACAGTGGTATCGTGTTTAAATCGTACACATATAGTCTATTCCGAATATTTGTGGTATGCACGTAAATAAAATATCAGTGATAAGCAATAACATTTTCGATTTTTAATAGTCTCTTTATTTCAACAGCAGTACATTACTAGACAACAAAAACTGCGGAAAGCTGGCGAGTTGAGAACTACGCCTTCAACTCGTCCTGCTACCTGCCTCTCGTTTGCTTACATCAACTCCATAAGCATTCAGAATGAAGTATAGAAATCCGTATTTTCAATAGCAGACATG
>NW_019767073.1:0-602 GCF_002891405.2 Cryptotermes secundus | reverse complement strand
CATCGTCCGGCATTCTAGAAACTAGAAAAAACAACGTTTCGGAAGCTATATCTGTTTCCTTCCTCCGGTGAAGGGGGAAGACACCTACTCAGTTGGATCCCTCAGAATGAGCTAACCTAGATCACCGGTTCCAGTAATTCAGAGTGCTAATGCGCCGCTCACATCATCCCATTAGGCATGTGATTAAATGACGTACAATCTTCTTGGAATGTTGGTTTCTTGTTGGTTTCATGTTTGTCTCTTTCTTCGCCCATGAAGATGGAGGCAATACTTTCCTCCGAAATATCTGTAGGCTTCCATTGCACTAAACGGGAAAATAAAACTTGTTCTTTGGATGTTGAACGAATCTTTATAAAAGCGAGGTCATTGGGCCAAATTCGAAGCAAGTTGAATCCAGCCCACACCTTCGAAATATATTTATAGGTGTCCCATAAGTCCAAAACCATAGGCAATATTGGAGTTTAAAAACAGCTGTTACAGAATGCGCCAATTTTAGCCAACATTTAAGTTGACTCAAACATGAGCCCAGGAGGACGGTGTGAATTGTTTGTGGTGTAATTTCGCTTCTGAAGATGGTACTGCCTATGGTTCAAGACATGTGG
>NW_019767072.1:0-602 GCF_002891405.2 Cryptotermes secundus | reverse complement strand
CGTGGTATCCATTCGATATAACCAAAAGCCCCACCTACGAGCTGACAAACATCGCACAGGTAAGAAAAGGTGTCAATGGTGAAATAATAGTTTACTATTTTTTGCATTTGGTGGAGAAGAATAAAATTTCCACCAGGAGGGGTCAATATGATAAATGATGTTTGTGCTTTCGAAGTGTTTCCTTATGTCACTGTGTAATCACATGTTTTGTGGAATGTTATATACTAATTGTCAAATTAATCTCGTACGAACGTGTGTATTATGAAACTGTGCATCTAAGAAAGAAGTCGCTAAGCAAAAACAGCAACGGTCCAGGAACTGTTGGACACATCCGTAAATTGCCATGGAGATTATTCTGCACTGGCAGTTGGAGTTCTCACAGCCACAGCGATACACGTCTCTGCAGTACAGAATTCATTCCCAGAGCTAATAATTTGACACTGAAAATTACATTCATGTTGGAGAATTTACGATTAATCCAACTCTAATGTGAGAGAGTAACGAACGTGAATTCCTCTAAGATCTAGAATTATAGAGGAAGCTTCTTGTCATATGAGCATGTGTTGTGTTGCAAAATATCACACAACGATTTTAAAAGTCAG
>NW_019767071.1:0-601 GCF_002891405.2 Cryptotermes secundus | reverse complement strand
AGGTGGGGTCGAATACCTCCACCGTGACCCTGCGAGTCGTGGGAGACGACTAAAGTGGAAGTCTCGAATCTGAGACAGCACAATATGGTTCCGAGACCCACGGGACTCGGACCCGAGAATGACTGCGCTGACGAAACCAACAGCAGTTGTAAACGACAGATCTGTCACCTCGTCAGATACAGCGCTCCACATCAACAGACCCGAAAATGAGTGACGACAATAAAGATCTGGTCGTAAGCCCCAGATTGCTGCTTTATTCCAAGACAGACTGGCCCCACTGACCGTCGGGCGTAACATAACAATGACTTTGACTTTGAGCTAGGGGGATTAAAGAATTGGAATTTGGAGTTCAGAAGTTGTAAGAGAGTCAAAAGAATGGAGATACAACGGAGTACAACGGAGTACAACGGAGTACAGCAGAGAGTACGAGAATGAGAATTGAGTTCAGTCGTCGGTAGAAGACAGTCACGGGAAGTTAATAGTTGAAGAAGAATTATAAGTCGGCCTGTGAAGACTTAGTATTTGATTAGAAGGTTTAGTCGCAATGAGACTGTTTTAATTCCGTTACCAGGATACGACTAGTAAAGAGTTAGAATCCTAG
>NW_019767070.1:0-602 GCF_002891405.2 Cryptotermes secundus | reverse complement strand
GTTTCTCAGGCATTGTCTAATTTAACATCATACACTGTTTACATGGTGTTCATCCATTTGTTTTGGATTCTGTAACCACTGCAGTTTAGTCTGTTTCCTTTTTTAAAATAATTCTTGCCAATCATCATCAGTCATGACTTATGCTGCCTTAACTTATAATTAAATAGAATCCCTTTCACTGAAATTTCAGTATTCTCTACAATCTTTCCAAAACTCATATTATCATAAAAGTTTTCCAAAGCTGCACAACTGTTTGAGATTTGATACTGTTCTTTACTTTCCACATATTTAACTCCTTAATACTTAATCTCTCCATATCAAATTTTTGCACTACTCATTTAGTTGATGGCAGTCTCAACCTTCCTTCTACAGTCACCAGTTAAATGCTTGAAGGAACATGCAACACATCAATTAATCCCAGAAGAAAAGAGTGTGACATTATATATAATTTTAAAATATCTATTCATCCATTATGCTCTACTGTATTTTCTAAAGGAATGGGGAGAATAATGTGATACTTTCTTCTGTGAATGCATTCCAAGGAAACCAAATGTCAGTGCTGATCCATAACTCTGTCCTATCACTAGACTGACCACTAGCCA
>NW_019767069.1:0-602 GCF_002891405.2 Cryptotermes secundus | reverse complement strand
ACAGAGCCAGAGAGGAATTGTTGAGATGACACGGCGTGAGTATCCACGTACCGCCTGACATAGACGTATTATTCAGTCTGTTCTTGGAGTACTGTAAATGTATCTGTCCGCGGTGATTTCCTGGTTCATAACGAGGTCACGAGATGACTGAATCTCAAAAGATGTTGACTCTCACTTGCTGAGTCTGCGACAGTGAATACCAATTGACAGGGTAGGAACGCGAAAAGAATTGTGCATTAGCCGTAGTAATAACGTTTCCTTTTCAGATACCAATTCGTGCTGCTACGATCAACACAGTATGCATCCTAGACAGAGAGGCGTTCGGCTGAGTGTAAGAAGACTCTGTTTTCACTTGTGGAATGTGTTGATTTGGTTAAGTCGTGTCTCTTCATAACAGTGCAAGGAAATGGATGTGATTGTGATCTTGGAGCGCAGGTCCTCAACAGCAACTACAGCTCAGGCCTTGTTAACTGCTAACGCTTGGAAGCCTTGAATTTCTTAATATCCCTTCGTGAGATTCCCTCTTTAGATCCCTCATTAAATTCTTTTCTGATCCTAAAGGGGCCCATACATGTACGAGTCTGGCTCGGCGAGGAGCCGGG
>NW_019767068.1:0-601 GCF_002891405.2 Cryptotermes secundus | reverse complement strand
TTTTTCAACAGTTACTTCCTCACAATCTTCATTTTCATTATAACTTCGAAGACTATTGTCGATGCATGAAAACTCTTCATAATTTCCGACGGGCTGCGTTTCAAATGTGACGTCATTTTCACTATCGGCCTTATTCGGCATCTGCAAGTCTAGTGAGCACAGCAGTTCTGAATTGTATTGGTACTTGCTCCTTGCCAGCTGACGGCAGTCAAATGAGCAGCTTGTAAAGGATCAGTCCTTGCACTGACCTCCTTAGCCGCTGAAGATGATGTCAGTAGATTTTCTCGAATTGCTTTAAGGATGTAGTTTACACAAGCTTTCAATTTGCTTATGATTCCGATATCCACTGGCTGTATCAGGCAGGGATGTGGTGTTGGGAGACAGAAATTTTAGTTGAATATTTTTCAAAAAATCTACATGAGGGTGCACTGCTCAGTTATCAAGAAGCAATAAAATGTTCCTCGATTTCTGTTCTAATTCCACGTCGCAACTCATTAGCCATTTCTTACAAATTTAATGTGTCATTCTTATTAGTACAGTACTGAACTGGTAAAATGGTAAAGTTGTCCCTGTGCTTAACTAGTTAAGCACTACGCCATGA
>NW_019767067.1:0-602 GCF_002891405.2 Cryptotermes secundus | reverse complement strand
GAGCCGTCTGGGATCGTACTAGAGCCAGTGACCCTGATTTATGAATGCAGGCGTGACCAAACACTTCAACCTTTCTGACCCACGGTAGCAGAAGGCATTCTCCGTCTATATAGTTGCTGGTTTGCGAAAAATACACCTAGGAAGCAGTGACACTTTAGCGTCTAGTAGACGCTTACAGACGTTTCGGAGGAACGAGCTACCTCCATCTTCAGGGTCGAAGAGTAAACCGAGCCAGCAAGCAAGCAGCCAGCAGAGTAACTTTCCTTTGCTGGCTATTTGTTTTTTCTTCGCCCCTGATGATGGAAGCTGTTCGTTCTTCCGAAACACCGGTAAATTTCAACCAGATCTAACGGCATTACACACGGGACGGTGGCTCTCTTTTTAACTAACTTTTTATTTTTCTTACTTATTCATTCTGTTCTTTCCGATATTCTCTTCCTTCTCCATTTTTTCATTTTCCCTTTCTACCTTCCTGCCTTTGTTCCCTTTCCTCGTCATTTTCCCCATTCCTCTGCCTTCCTCCTTCCGCTTTCCTTTCCATCTTCTCGCTCGTGTTCTGGGGTCACGCAGCGCGCATTCAGGGTGAGGGGGCCAACGCGTAA
>NW_019767066.1:0-601 GCF_002891405.2 Cryptotermes secundus | reverse complement strand
GACTTGTAACATAGTGCCTCAACCAACTACACTACCGCGTGCCCCTAGTGGGGGTGTAGTTCCACCGTTTTTGGCCTTGGTACTGGATGGAGGTGACTGGTCAGCTTCATGCCCCAGGGAAAGACCCCTGTTACCCATTGGATAGACGGCTGGGTGGGCCCCAAAGCCGGTCTGGACGCTGTGTAGTAGAGAAAAATCTATTGTCTCTGCCGGGAATTGAATCTCGGCCATCTAGTCCGTCCCACAACCGAGTGGGCCGGCGGGCCGATCCCACCCCACTGACGTAAGCACCACCGAGCTATGGGGCACCTGTCTCAAGTTGAGTATGAAATACTATTAAGAAACGGGTTGTGGCCTTGTGGTGGAAGTTTGTTTAACCAACAGTGGTCCTGGCCCCTCAGAATCTTACAGTCGCGCTTCACGAACCCCAAGTTTTCAAGATCTCGCCAACGAATCCTGTTCAGAACCGTCGAATATATTTTACACTTTTAGGTCGTAGTTTCGTAAGATCCATTTTAATATCGCCCTCCGGCTGCCTCCAGCTCACACCCTATTATCCTCCCGCCTACGCTTAGATCTCTCGAATTGTGTGTTCCCTTCA
>NW_019767065.1:0-601 GCF_002891405.2 Cryptotermes secundus | reverse complement strand
AACATCAGAGGCAACGAGTAGCGTGCCCAAGGTTCTAAAGGCATATGAAAATATCGGTCAAATTCAGTCGCTGCAAGAATAAAAATAAACGTGAAGATATTGCACGTACATCCTCATATACGATTGGCATTGACTGCGTTACATTGGAAACGACAACAATTGTTGTTTTGTAGAAGTTCATTTGTTTCTGAATACCGAACAACAATGGAGTCCGTTCGACCGGTATAGCAGCTTTCAACAAAATTGACATTTCAAGTTTGGGACCCATATTGTGAGTACCGTTATTTTGCTGAAGTTATCGCTTATGCAGCTTCATTTAAGGAGATGATCTCCATAAATTAGTGAAATTTAATCAGAATCGTTCTAGCCGTTTTCGAGAAAATTTCCTTTATGTGGGCTTGAAGGGACCCTAGCACTTTGTAGCTGAAAAATTCAGAATCACTGGATGCGGACCTACGCTGGAGTAACTGTTTAACGTAGCCCGTGTCGTAGCTCAGGCGGTTAGTCGCTGGCTTCCCGCCGTGGTTCCCGGCTTCGAGCCCGGGGCAAGTCATGTGAATTTGTGGTGGACAAAGTGGCACTGTGGCAGGTTTTCTCCGAG
>NW_019767064.1:0-601 GCF_002891405.2 Cryptotermes secundus | reverse complement strand
CTCTCTCGGGGAACGGCCTAGCGGTGAGCTCATGTAAACGAGATAATAACATTTCGGGTTCCACATAAAGCATGGAATTTCTTGAATAACTTATTAACTATTAGCTGCTCAGTAAGGGTCTGCCTTTATACATAATTACTTAATTAGTTCATTAATGAGTATATGCTGATGCCTCGTTTTATAGTAATCTCCTTGTTTCGATCTATAAAACCCGGACGACATAATACGACGTATTTGTGCGTCGTACGCAAATTATAAGCTTCTGTATTTGCGCACGTAGGAGAATGGAGAAATCTCGTATGAAATGATTTTGTTGGGTTGCACATCCAAATCATTTAAGTGAATTGAGAGATACTACATTCCCAGATTCTTCTGAGTTGGACCCCGAGCTGACATACCTATTTGTATCAATAATGGCTTCCATCGCCAGAAGTGGGAAATCTCTTGCGGTGTACAGTACTCGCTTGACACGATAGCCCAGAGGGAACACTCGCCTCTCTGCCTCCTTCCCGCCCACCAGCCAGAGACACATTAGCGCCCATACATCTCGGAAGCCTTCAGCTCCACTCCCTCGCTTCGTACCTTGTTTCCTATAAACACA
>NW_019767063.1:0-600 GCF_002891405.2 Cryptotermes secundus | reverse complement strand
TAGAGCATCGTTAAATAAGGAGGTAAACCAAACTAATACTCTGCAGAGGATTCAAACGTTAGCCGTAGTGAATAGTCAGCACATAGTCGGCTACTGAACACAAACTTTCTTACTCTGCGACAAGATGGACACTGCGCCGGTTCACTGAACACAGATGATGTGATGCGAGCTGACTTCTTGGGCCGCTTTCTTTCCTGCACTAACCGTACAGTTGTGTGTCAGGGGACAGTAATTCCTTCAAATGACTACTTACTTCGTACCCTTGAGGTGGAACTGTTTTCTTGAGCCCGATGGAATTAAAGAGTTCTGAAACAAACCTGTTTACCGATGACAGTGGGCCGCTAAAAGACTTGAATGAGGGGTTTGAATTGAACTGTAGACAGCCCTTATTTATGTACGATCTGTTTCCTTGTTTATGTAAGAGAAGGGTCGATTCCCTGTCCACGGAGGCGTAAGAAATGTCTAATAAATTCCCAGTTTCAGAATTAAATGTGATTCGGAACAGACAAAAGACCAGGAACATGTGGACTGCACGAGAAATAACCCCTGTTCTGGTTCCTCGTCTTCCCCATTCGTGCTACATGCCCTGCCCACCTCATC
>NW_019767062.1:0-601 GCF_002891405.2 Cryptotermes secundus | reverse complement strand
TTACGCGGAAATGTGTTTACATGGCCGTTGCTTAGAAAAGGGTTGCATAAACTCCGCTGTTCGGCGCGGATGACATAGAAAACACATCCTCATCTATTGATGAGTGTTGGAACATGTTTACAGAGATGTTTTCTGGCAACGCGTTGATCAAATCAGGTAACTTTCAGTTGGGCCCCCAAACACATTATGGTGATTTTCTCGACAAAAATGCTACAATGATTTTGATTAAATTATAAAAATAAATTGCAACAGAAACGGTGCGCTTACTAGTGCTCGTAGGCTAAATGTAATTGTCTCGAAATCGGCTTTAGAGGTCAAACGGATTTCATTATCGATCGGCATTCAGCCACTAATTATGATCAACCGAACAACAGTCGATTTCTTTTCTGTCCATACAAATGTCTTCAAACTGATTTTATAATTATATTCCTGGTATCGCCGTCGTATTTCATAAGGTATTCGGCCAACGATTTCTATATTCCGAGGCGTCTGTTTCGATCACGTCCTCCTTGGTATGATATCTCACCCTCGATTTTATTTGCGCACATTTGCTCGTCCTCTTATGAAGCTAAATTTCTATTTGTGTTGCACGATAAGTGGA
>NW_019767061.1:0-601 GCF_002891405.2 Cryptotermes secundus | reverse complement strand
CAATGTATTAGGTTATGTTAGTTTTTTTGATAACAAATCATGCCAATCCATGCAATGCACTGGCTTTATCAAGCTAAGCAATGTATGCTGTTTCATGTTCTCAGCTAGGTCAGGGATTAGTAATCAACTGTCCGTACCATACGTACTTTCCTCGTTATCGTCGTCTCTGTAAAGAACAGGTCCATCACCTGAATCACTGTCTGTGTCCTCCCGGATAATGTATGCCGGACGGGTATTCTCTTTGTTCTCCATGCCACATGGCAATGAAATGCCAAACCGCACCGGACGTGTGCTACCAACAGCAAGGCTACAATCAACACATGTACATCAAAACATTTGTATATACAGTTGGCCTACAGACAGGCACAACTAATATGTTAATGCCTGTAAACCATGATTTACCTGTCTGGTTCCTTATCCTAAAAAAGGAAAATTCCTATTGCTGATGAGAAAAACTGACATGGACAAATAAAACAACCACAATAGCACTACAAATATTAGAAAAATAAAGTAAGGAAAACAAGGAGTTCTGGCTGGAATGTACAGAGCCTACTTTCCTATTGCACTGATTTCTAGCGCTACAAATCTTCTGCAGTTAATG
>NW_019767060.1:0-601 GCF_002891405.2 Cryptotermes secundus | reverse complement strand
ATTGACTTTCAGCGGACTACACGGCGTTATATGCCAGAAAATATAATTCTTATTTTCATGTTTCTAGAATTCATGCTTCAAGTTTCAATCTTTGGAACGATGGGAATATTTCGGTTAAGTACAACTCCGACTAAATGATAATCTTATACATCTTTAACCCTGACGATTGAAGCAGACCTTTCCTCCGAAACATCTATACCTTTCTGAGAGGCTACAAATTGCCATATTCCAGAATATAACAATATTTATATTTATTATCGAGAAAGTCTCGGGTATCAATCAGTTTGTGTTCTGCTCTGAAGATGGGGACCCATACTTCCTCCGATAATTTCATACACATCTACCAGACTACAAGGCGTCACATTCCATAACACTGTGTTCCATACTTACCGCTGTGAGGACCTCAGATTTCACGCACTTTTTGTCGTCCACTGAGACGGAGAGACACGAATTTCTAACGAAACACTAATACCTACCTAACAGACTGTACGATGTCACATACCAGAAGATCGTTATCTTAATTCACAATTTTGCAATATTTTATTCTTACAGTTTCAAAAGTAGAGTTCAACTTTAACATATAGGATATATTATTTATTTA
>NW_019767059.1:0-601 GCF_002891405.2 Cryptotermes secundus | reverse complement strand
TGGAGAACTCATCAATGAAGACCATCACTGAACAATCCATGAGCTTGCACACACTGTTGGGATCAGTTGCCAGGAGATCTTAACACAAAATCTGAACATGTACCACACTGTGCTTTCATCACGCAACATGCCTGCCCACATGTCCCTGAAAACAACAGGGTTTGTGACTTGACAACACTGTTATTGTTCACCATCCTCCCTGTTCGCCCGACTTAGCCCCCCTTTGTGATTTCGATTTGTTTCCTAAATTGAAAATGAAACTGAAGGGGAGACATTTTGAAACAGCGTCTGACATCCAGACGGAATCGCAAGCAGTACTTGACAGCATTAAGGAAAATTACTTCCATAGTGCTTCTGAAGCATAGAAAAAACAATGGCATCACTGTATATGTTCCCAAGGAGACGATTTTGAAGGAGATGGCAGCCAAAATTAAGTAAGTTAAGCCAGCATTTCTTTTTTGATCTAGTCCAAGAACTTCCTGATAGCACCTCATATATTCACATCTTTTCAAGTAGCATTTTACTGTGGCTATTTTTTAAATAGCTACACATTACCCATCCATGACTGTTGGTTTCCTTTTGTTTGTGTTTTGGGTGTTGT
>NW_019767058.1:0-601 GCF_002891405.2 Cryptotermes secundus | reverse complement strand
GTACTCACCGCTGTGAGGACCTCAAACCTCACAACATCTATGAAGAATATTCAGAAATGAGGAAAATGGCGGGTCTTGGGCAGCGCTGCTCTGTTGCGCCATGCAGGAAGATATTAAGGGACGATGCAGTTAACTCCACTTAACAACTCTGTCACAGGACAATGAATAGATCATATATTTTATTTTCCAGTGTTGTGTGCACGGTATCAGTATTACCAGTGATCCTAATTATATCTTCACCTCACATTAAGCACAATAGATCACTGTAGGTCACTGCAAGGGCCGAGAAGGCCCACCCTTTTTACATTCATTCATTCACTTCACATTTCTAATAGTTACGTCCGAGAAGTCTGAAATGAACTGGTCCCAGTTGACAGACCACTTTGGAGTCGTCCTTGGAGCTCAGGAGACAGTCACGAGATTCCGGCATCGAAAGGGAGTAATACTCTTAAGAAGCCAGTGATAAGTTCAGTCTTTGAATTTGATTTACCGAAGATAGAGTTATGAAATTTTGATGAAGGGAGCAATATATCTATATATACTCCTACACTATCTCATTTTCCATCCCATATTCCAATCTGGATACGCGGTAGCGTAATTG
>NW_019767057.1:0-600 GCF_002891405.2 Cryptotermes secundus | reverse complement strand
TTGCGCTGACCACGCGACACCCTCTATCCCCTAAAGTTGGCACTAGCTTCGACAAATGGCGGTCGCTCAGTCGGTATCGTTCGCTTGCGGACTAAAGCCACGGATTTTGTTTTGAATGTCGGGAAAAGTCCTGCAGTTAGCAACCAGCACGTACTCCTTCCTTCCTTTCTTCCTTCAGCAGAGTTCACGAATTTCATATTCGTACTACCGAAAGCTGCTTCTTGGCGTAAATAATGCCAAAAATACGCATTACTTCACCTTATCTGGTTTCATAGAAATTTCAAAACGCACATCGTTTACTAGGAATCGAGACCATTAAATTAAATGATAAATTCTTCGCGCTGATGACCACAGATTTACTTAGGCATATTCTGTAAGTCACGTTCCTTCCATGCGAACCGGACAAAGGAATAATACACTATGGCTTAGTCATCACAGAATGACACTGGTGTGAATGCATGCTTTCCACACCTCAGTACCGATTTGTCAAGACAGTTTGTGTAACGAGCTTCGAAATCTCTATATCTTTGACGGAACCTTTACAATCCTTTTATATATACGCCTGATGATGGCCCAATATAAGGGCCGAAACATGTAGCG
>NW_019767056.1:0-600 GCF_002891405.2 Cryptotermes secundus | reverse complement strand
CAGTGTGTTATACACCATCGTCAGAATCCTATAGTAACTACAGAGCTAATTCTATTACATTCTGTGAGACCGCATATGATTATGTCTGATTCCACAGAAATTTCGGTGTCTCTGTTCATCTGTGACGTAAGGTTAAGTTTGTTATAAAACACTACATCATAGTTACAACATATTGGGAAAGAGTTGTGACGTGAACAAGAATGAAGAGTTTATACACATGTGTAATGTGTTCAGTGAAGAAAGGCTTAAATGTGAGAGAGATGTCAAACAATTGACTCTGTTTTTATATAGGAACTGTATTTTATAGTTCATGGTATGTGGCGAACAAAATAGGTTCCCAAGGTTTAATAATCTCGTAATGCTGAGACTAGGAAGGTGGGGAGGTCTCCTCCCTTCATGGGAAACATGTACTTTTACTGTTTACATCAGAACATAATCTTATTCTGTTAGAGTGGCAATCAAGTTTAGTCGTGAACTAACGAGACACAAGAAAGGAAATGCTGAAGTTGTAAGTGAAGCGGGTTTCGCCGATTTCGCGGTGCGAAAGAATCTTCTTTCACATCAAGTGGCTATCCTGAAAAATACGTGCAGCTGATGAGA
>NW_019767055.1:0-601 GCF_002891405.2 Cryptotermes secundus | reverse complement strand
ATTCTTGGAAATTGCGGTTGCCAGTTTCCTTGGTGTGCCCTCACCCTAAGTCACTGTTCTTCCCATTTTCTGTATGATCCATTGTAGCAGCACAAGTCCAATTGAAAATTCTTGTATAAGTTTATAAAAGGAATGAAACTTTGAGAGCAGCCATCAGGAGTAAGTAAATTGAGGTTCATTTCAAGTTTTAAGGATCAGATGGACAGACCAAGAGATACAAGTACCATATAAGCACTTTTCTTCAGAATATTGAGAAAAATTTTAACTTCTTGTGACATAAGCCATATTCATTAATTTGATGTTTCTTTAAACAGGTTGGACACACAAAACAGTCAGTAAAGCAGATATCAGAGAACATCATGGCTGTTGCAAAGTGTCTGGCAGAACGCTATCCAGGAGGGTGGGACAACATCCGTTCACTGCATGTTCACTTGCAAGATTCCCCGCTCATACCCATATATATTTCACTCAGTAAGTGGATGACAGCAGTGTGGTAAAATTTCATTACAACATATTTGACATTAGTGTACAGTTTATTAGTCCCCAACCAAAACCAACAAACTAGAAATATCTGTCAGTGCCTTATTGTGGCATAGATTTC
>NW_019767054.1:0-601 GCF_002891405.2 Cryptotermes secundus | reverse complement strand
TGGAACAGAGTCATTTTGAGGAACTAGTGGTCGCTCAGGTAGTCGGTTGATTGCTTGGATAAATTGTTGCTGGGCCTCGCCAGCACAGTCGTCCATAGTTCCGGGTCTAGTGTAACTCATTACCATATCATTCTGGCTCACGTCTCTCGCTCAGGTAATCAAGAGGTTCTCCGAATTTTGTAAGTGCCAAAGTTAATTACCGTGTTTATAAGAGGTGAAATAGGCCCCATGCTGAACCATAGGAATTCATGTCCTCAGCCTCCGTGTTCTTAAGAGTATCCATTAAGATAGATAACTTTAATTATACGTTAGTTGCAGTAAGTGAACACGTACAATGGGAGATCCTATGTGGTTGTCCATCCATCGTACTCTTTTAAGTCGATAACTGCCAGACGGACTTTGGTTAAATTTGACATTTGAAGTCGTTATATAAAGTTGTAGAGAAGTTTCATATTCAGTAAGTCGACGTCTTTATGTTTATGTGACGACGCTGTCAGTGCCTCGACCTATGTAGCGACGAGTGATTGTGTAACTAATGGACGGGAGAGGAATTTGGAAAGAAGAGGTTTTGTCCTAATGGAGGTGATGTCCCGCAGTTTCC
>NW_019767053.1:0-601 GCF_002891405.2 Cryptotermes secundus | reverse complement strand
TCCAACAAAGGGCTGTAGAGCCATAGATAATAACCAATTGAAAGATCGCCTCAATTTCTCTGCAACGGACAGTGCTCCAGATTTTCATTGCTTTCAGATAAAAAGAACAAATCCATGCTACCAAAAAATTACCTAATATAGACCATTAGATACGTTAAATCCATTTCTATATCCAACAATTTTCATAGACATAGCGCACTGATTTAGTAACTGACATCCCAAACTTTAATTCTCTAAGCTAGGAGTGGAAAAGTTAAAGGCAATATAACTGAAGTGAGTCGTTATTTTTTCCCCTTTTACGTACCTTCAGGTGGGTAATTCTTACTTTCTACAGACAATGTCAACACTAGTACGTGTCGCTGAGACTACATAGTTCGCTGAAAATATTTACGTCGCAGTATAGGGAACTCGATACTAGCTATCGAATTTTACTCACAGCTGTCAATAACGTATCGACTTCCGTCATGTTTAAGAAATAAATTCAGAAGTGCAACTTCTCCGTGACACTAAACCTGTTATCAGAAATCTGTAGCAATGGGCGGACGAGTACACACAGAGGAGACGGGATGGTAGCCTGCACTTCTGCCTGCCTCGAAGCAGA
>NW_019767052.1:0-600 GCF_002891405.2 Cryptotermes secundus | reverse complement strand
GAAGTTGTTGATTTTGTAGCGCAGGACAGCTTTACAGAGGATACTTATTTAGAAACACTGAATATCACGTTGTGTGCAATGTTCACTGCAGGTCATCATAAGATCAGAGCCTTCGTGACTCACGGTGGTCTCCTCAGCATGTTTGAGACAGTGTACCACGCAGTGCCAGTTGTCACCATGCCTGTGTTCTGTGACCACGACGCTAATTCAGCCAAGGCAGTGATAGATGGCTACGCATTGAAACTGGAACTCCAGGAGCTCACTGCAGACAAATTGGTGTGGGCCATCAATCAGGTCATCCATGATTCAAGGTGAGAACAATAATACTCTTATGAACACATCACCTGAACACTAGAACACGTCTGTTGTCTTTTCATACACATGTAACACCACAGAAAGCATCAGTTAACCTCTTGAAACAGTGTTCAGTCATTTCAGTTTCCCATGCTAAAACTGTTTCACATATCTCATGCTCCTAAACTTGACCATGCTAAAATTTTGTAGCATGTAGACCCGTTGCTAAAGTAATGACTCTGTGAACAGTGACAGTTACTAAGTAATGGCAGCAATAAATTTGTATCATGCACCAATGAAGTAACT
>NW_019767051.1:0-600 GCF_002891405.2 Cryptotermes secundus | reverse complement strand
TGTGCATTATTTATATAGTTATGAATGGTAGGATTGTAGTGAATACTGAATTTGGATGTGGAAAGAAGCAGCTATACTGTCCCAGTGCTTGTCTGCAAAAACTAAGGGCAACAGGAAGCAACCTTAGACAAGATGACCAGTTGCTGAACCAAGCTTCAGACCCAGGACCTTGTAAATACTTCGCACTAATGGCAACAAAGAATAGCATGATATTTGGTAATAGCTGTTGCATCATTCAGACACTTCTGCATGATAACATGCTTGTGGCAATGTTGCCACTACTGCAGTAGTTTGCCAGTTCTGATACTGTCTTTTGCAATTACCAAAATATCAGTGCTGCCATCAGACTGGCTGTTCATCCTAATTAATGTCTGCTGCTGGTAAGGATATGGCTCTTGAATTTATACTACCTTTAATTAGAATATTTGCATTCACACTATTGAACACTCCACCCTACTCCAAGAGTAGTGTAACATATTTGCCTAATATCCCATAATTCTTTTGCCCCTCTGTCCATTACCTGTATTGTTTGTAACCCTGCTTTGCATTTGTTTATATAAAAGAAAATTAATTGGCAGTAGGATTAGCCATAGGTACTCA
>NW_019767050.1:0-600 GCF_002891405.2 Cryptotermes secundus | reverse complement strand
TCTTGTCACAGCCCTGGATCTCAGCCAGTGGAGGGGACTGAAACATAATTCAAAGAAGAGTGAAACTTATAAATCAAAACAAACATATTCCAGCCCACTGGTGATGTAGTTATAACTGGTGGGCCAGATACTGCCCATTAAAAGCTCTTCAGAGGCTTCTAATGTACATAACAAGAGATCAAGGTTTATTAAATATGTGCACATTGGGCAAAAGAGGATGCATACAGGAACACTCCTATGTGTTCACTGATCTGCAAGTTTTAATTGTATGACAGCTAGATGGATACTAAAGCACAATAGATCATTGAATCATTGAAGGTCGCAGTGTGGGGGCCACATTTTATGGCCCACCCCTTAAATACACCCATAGATGAATACTTAAAAAATCTGTTTTGAATATTACACTAATACAGGGAGTGGGGAGGTAAACTTGTCCTTGTGCTTAATTAATTATGCACTATTCTATGAAGACATATATGTATATACACATGGAGCTATAGCTCCACCGTTCTTGAACTCAGCACTTGACAAAGGCAAACGGTCAGCTTCGTGCTCCTTTCACTTAACCCTTGTGTACCAATTAGACAGGAGGCTGGGTGC
>NW_019767049.1:0-600 GCF_002891405.2 Cryptotermes secundus | reverse complement strand
TGTGTCGAGTCCCCTCAGTTGGACGCGTTTCCCTCTATGCTCTCCGTGTCGCATCAAAGGGATATAGGCGATTGGTTCTTCCCAGAACTTCGTGGTTTAATTATCCCCCCTCCCCTACTTCCCATCAAAAATCATTTCAATCGTCCTACAGCACCAACTACCTAATTCTCGAGAGGAAACTTCTAAACAAAATCACAAAGTTTAGATGGACTGAAAGCTATTTGCAGAAACAGGAGGATTATAATTTCGCGGAACGATACAATGGAATGTGCTACGTGCCCGCTGCCACACACACCCAGCAACTCACGTTCATCACGTCCGTTCAGTCAACCATAACAAGAGGAAACACAGAACAGGTGAACAGTAAGTAATTAACTTGATTGCAATTAGAATTGAAAGCAGCCACGGAAGTGAGAAGAGCAGACCGTTGACAGTATTATAACAGGATGTGCCACTAAACACAAACAACACGACACTGTGGGCTGAACCTGGGTCGCATGGTCGGAAATCAGTGACGGACGCACTTGCCACCAAATTTGTCTCTTCCTTACATGTGGCTCCATCCGTCACCCTCCAACACCGGCAGAAATAACAAATAGT
>NW_019767048.1:0-600 GCF_002891405.2 Cryptotermes secundus | reverse complement strand
CTTTATATAACTTTGAGGGGGATGGATTTGAAAACTGCCTCCAGCATCTCCTCCAATGTTGTGTATGTATTCATTGCTGTGGAAAGATGTTTAACAATACATTACATAGTGGACTGCACCATGGTTCCATCACAAAGACAAAGGAGCTATGTTCTTTGGAAAACAGACGCTGTTTACTATCAGAATTATACAAAACACACAAATATGCTGCAGTCAGAGTACTCTGTACGGGAAGTTTGCTGATAACAGCTGCAAGAGAAATAGCAAATTATACGTTAGATATAGTGGGAGCATAGAAGGCTGGATGAGAGATGGGTGGCACTGAACCAGCAGGCACTTATACACATTTCTATAGAAAGAGAAATGATAAGAAAAGAGGTAAAGCAGGGAATATCAAGAAGACAGCATTAATGAGCTTGCAATAGACAGTAATATCATGATTATTAGAAACTTACAAAGAGGAATAAACTAATTTAAGATCTGCAACCCAAACACAGGAATAATGTCTTCACGAACGGTCATAGTTGTGGGATGGCAGCAACACAAACACCCCATTATTTTAGATATCTGACTTCTTGCACGTCAACAGCCAAACAGCAA
>NW_019767047.1:0-600 GCF_002891405.2 Cryptotermes secundus | reverse complement strand
TATGCACCCCGTTTCTGGGCAGCAGGTCGGTAAGCACGTTCCCGCGACAACGGACACGGACGCAGCAATAGAAGTACGGCGTTTGTTCTGTGGCTGGAGCAATGACCTTAGTCGAGTTCTGCAGGGGAGACTGAGAAGAGATGTTGCTATAATTAAGTGGAATTACGAGTTGTGGGATATTCGCCGGACAATAATGACGTTTAGAACAAGCTGAAGAATCTCCATTGTTTAGATCCATTACCAGGAAACGACTAATGAAAGACTGAGAAGGCTTAGCGTGCACTGTAGTGATTTGTAAAATGTGACGATTAGCAGTAAGTGCTTGTAGTTCCGAGTCTTGTGTACAAGTGTCGGTGAATCCATTCACAATCCATACCCCGTCTATAGTCACACCCCGACACATGGCAGTATGCATTCAGAACCTCTGCACTGGATGGAGGCTATGACTTCCACAACCGGTCTGGACGCTGTGGAGAGGAAATTATTTTGCCTCTCCCTGAGATCGAACTGTATTCACCAGTTGTCCGTCCAGCCCGTAGGCTAGCCACTATACCGAGTGAGCCGTTCCGGCTTACTTTCTGATAGTCGCATATTTTTATC
>NW_019767046.1:0-600 GCF_002891405.2 Cryptotermes secundus | reverse complement strand
ATTGTATTAAAATGTGCTGGACTGTTGTCTTGTGAGCTGTGACTCCATGTAGTCTGGTAATATTGGCTATTAATGGCATAACATCATATTGAGACCGATATTTCATAATCTGCGTGAAAACCTAAATCTCCGAAATACGTACATTATCATGTCTTTGAAATCGAGAACTGAATTATAGACATACCAATTTATCCTCACAAATTTCCCAGTTCTTTCTTTCATACAAATTATCTGAGGCTTCTGCCAGTTAATACTCTGTAATGATTACACCAGCGTTTAATTTCAGTAGGTGCTAATGCTACAAAAGTCGTCCTACTTAGCGTCTATGAGGAATAGTTCATTGTGTTCTTGTATTCCAAAATGACTGCTTGATGTCAGCTGATCATAAACAGGCGAAATTTCTCGTGAAGTATATTCGGAGAGATGCAATATTAGTGCATGTAAAGTACGAAAGTTATAACTTAACAGTACCGAAACTTCATTGTTTGCATATATTCTTTTCTTGTGGCTCTGGAAAGTAAGGTTAGGAAAAGGAAACGCAAGTGGTGGGTGGAGTCTGTTTGTTGTGATTTTTTAATTACCGTTGGTGCTATAGAGAAG
>NW_019767045.1:0-600 GCF_002891405.2 Cryptotermes secundus | reverse complement strand
CGGTTGGGCTTTGTAGTGGAGACGCAATGTGTTTCCTGTGAGGTATAAACTGGATTCGTATATATTAGATAAACCTCAGGCTTGAAAGTATCTTTACCAGAGACAGAAATTCCATAATGTCACAAACATTAGTTCAGAATGCTCTTCACTTCTTATTCATGTTATCGGTATAAATCCATCAACGTTACATGCGAACCACAAACAAGATCTGTATCACGTCAAATTTAATGCACTGCCGACATGTGACTCCAGAACCTTATAATACCAACTCCACGCCTCGATGTAACATGCTACCTCCGAGACTTTCTCTGGAATAGACTCATCACCCACGAACGTTACCAATGAAATACGAGTATATGCATAGTTATGATTCCACTCTCAAGTGGAATTCTTCTCTGCCTGCTTTCTTCTCTTACGAAACAAAAGCACGCTTGTGAGATCAACAGACTGTCTGTGAATTCCCACATTTGAACCTCTGAATCCGTGCACTGGTTTTCATTAAATTTAGTATCGACGTTATGCAGCTAGAAACCGCAACAGAATCTTTCTTCTCCCCTTCCTCCTCCTCCTTATTCTTATTCTCTTCATACTTCTCCATCT
>NW_019767044.1:0-600 GCF_002891405.2 Cryptotermes secundus | reverse complement strand
CACGGCACCACATCTCAGAAAACGGCATTCTTCTTAAGAATATATTCGTTCCTCCTGACGCCCACGTTTTTGTATTTCTCGCTAGTGGATACAATCAAAAGGACCCGGTGTACAGGCTCACTAACACACCCTGAAATGGAATAAATTTTGTCGTTGATTCCAGGCAATGTCATCGGTAGTTGGTACAGTATTCTTTAATGATATAGCACTTACATTTCAGACCACTGAAAATTAAAATTAATCTGCTAAATAATTTGATTAATTGACGGCCAGCTTCCTGGATTATTTAATGATGTTTTTTCTACTGCATGCGTCATGTAGCTTAGCAAGTTGGAGACGTGGTCTGCAATATCCCAACATTTGTCTGAAGGGACTGATGAAACCCGGAAAAATCTCAGTTAAGAAATGGTCTCCGAGTGAGATTGAACCCAAGAACGCTCGGATATATGTATTAGGAACAGATCATAATGTGTACATATCCTGACCACCAAATCAATTGTTCGTGACTGGTATATTGATTGGTAATTATATATTAGCACTGTATTAATTAACCGCATTCCTAGAGCCCCTCATGAGACTTCGTATTTATATTCTTCCGAT
>NW_019767043.1:0-600 GCF_002891405.2 Cryptotermes secundus | reverse complement strand
TTATTAAAAAGTTGGATATTTAGGAATTACTTTATGTAAAAATGTTAACCTAAAATAAAGTGGAGGAATATGACTTCAGGGTAAAATTCTAAAGAAACAAGATTAATATAACAGTCTTAAATGCTTACTGTGTCTGGTATCCATAAAGCTACACTTATAAAAAACATAATTTATGAGAAGACTAATTTGTGCATCAATGAGTATTCGTTATACTTCATAAAACATTGATCGTCTTTGTGATTAATTGCTAAATGTACACTGTATGGTCCACAACCATTCTTATGCCCTTTACATAATAAATGTATTGTTTTACTTTACATCATGCAGTAAAACTGAATGCATGACTGAATTGTCATTTACAAAAGAAAACCTGTACACTATACTATTTCATACATGATATAAATCATAAATCTCTTCAGGTATAAAAGAACTGTCAATGATGATGTATTCAGTACTTATTGTCCATTCTTACTTTTCTTTTAATGGTCTATGATAGTGTTTCCCAAATGCCATTGTTCCAAAAACCCTTTTCAGCTCTAAAAGTAATGATGGACGCCTATATTAAAACAGAAAATCACGAGAAATGAGAAGTATCTGAAA
>NW_019767042.1:0-597 GCF_002891405.2 Cryptotermes secundus | reverse complement strand
TACAAGGGACTTAGTCCCACCCCACTAGCAATAAAAAAAAGGGCTCTTGAATAAGAGAACTAGCAGAGTCGAATTACTGGATTTTGGACTTTTTCCATCGTTCGGTGTTCTAGAAATTAGAAAGCACAGTGTTTCGGAAACTGGATCTGTTTCCGTCCACATGTCCAATGATAGAGGTTAGCTCTTTCTAAGAGACCCAACAGAGTAGGTGTCTTCTTCCCCCATCACCTGAGGACGGAACCAGATCCAGTTACCGAAATGTCGTGTTTTTTATTTTCTAGAATACCGGACGATGGACAAAGTTTAAAATCCCAGTAATTGTGTTATACACCATCGTCAGAACCCATTAGAATATACCATTCTTAATTATTTAAGAAGGAATTAAATATAAGCCTATAGGCGAATGCCGAGATGTAGTCAGGCCATTGGCCCCCCGCAAATAATTTGCACTTTGATATCTTCTAAGTACTTCCAGAAAAATTCCATGCTTATTATATTCAAGCATTAGCATCCATAAATGCATGTTCTTATTATCACTTAACAAACTTCTCAATACATTATGTATAACCTATGTGAATTTTCCCCCTTAAGTTCAAT
>NW_019767041.1:0-600 GCF_002891405.2 Cryptotermes secundus | reverse complement strand
ACTCATTATTTTAATGGAATTAGGCCATTTTACTGCTTCCTCCAGTTTGAATCGTAGATTACAGTAATAATTAATTCAAGTTAAAAGTTTCTGCTGCCTGTAGTCCTACATGTGCAAACAGTGGAATATTATTTAGAAAGTTCTGCTTGTATTGATACTGGTGTTTCCTCGTCTACTGTGGGCTTCCAGAATTTCTTCTGGTAGTTACAGTAAAGGAGCGGCTCTGAACCTTTCTTATCACCATGACCCAATTTTCACAGTTGGGTAAACTCATGACACAATGCAAAAATAAATAAAGTAAACCCCATACGCTTATACTTTTGCAAAAAGGACACTAAAGTGTCACAATTATTCAGATTTTGCTATGTTGTTAATATTATAAGCAAAAATTGTAACACTACAGGAATTCAGGAGAAGTTATAGGAATAATTAACTGCATACTTCCCGTCAGAGTTACTTTACTACTGTTGGTTTACAGCCAATTAGTTCGTCTTGGCAACAAGCCCCTTGAATCTGCTGACCAGTATTTTTATTTTCCAAGTGAACACTGGCGGTTGTAGTCCTTATGTAACATTGTCTCTGTGAAGAGGATGGGCGTGT
>NW_019767040.1:0-600 GCF_002891405.2 Cryptotermes secundus | reverse complement strand
TAATTCTGAGTATTATACACCATCGTCAGAACCCTTCAGAATCTAGAAAATTCTTGACCCCCACCGGGACTAGAACTCCGACCCCTCAGTCGTCCAGCCCGTAGCCGGTCGCTACACCGACTGCGCTATCCCTAAATTTCACCTACCGCCTATGCTGTATATAAGACATCCCTGAGGATTCATCATTCTCAAGCAGTGAAGTGATCGATCATTAGAAAGTTACTGGATTCTTATTTTCACTATATAATTAGAACCAAAGTCGTCATATAGGAAATCTCGCTAAACACGAGAATCATTTTCCGACAGATTGCATGCTCTAAGCACGGCGTTCCCTCAAAAGTTTAAAACGAAATATGCGCAGCACTGTTCAGTTTGATAAATAACGCCCCACCCCATGCTCAAACGTACAGACGGAAACCACGACTTCAGGCGCACCGTGGAGTGGAAACCGACCGTTTCGAAGTGCATTCTTCCTAAAGTCCTTGTGGTGAGGCAGCCAGAACCGCAAATCACTCAAGAGTTACACAATTCTGAGATGCATATCTGTCCACCTGTACAGATTCGCATATAACCATGGGATAAGCCAGGGCTTTTACCGGT
>NW_019767039.1:0-600 GCF_002891405.2 Cryptotermes secundus | reverse complement strand
ATATGTAACGATGATCCCAAGCAGCTAGAATTAGAACAGAGAGAGCCTCCGGAGTTAGAAATTGGCACGTGGGAAGAAGGCTTTATAATGTGCTGCAGTTAAAGGGGGACTGATATAACTATTATGTTGAAATCCGTTGCCAGGATACGGCTAATGAAGACCGAGAACCCTAATGTGTCTGTAAAAATAGACTGTAATGTGTGTAGATCAGCGATAGCGTTGTATTACTTGCAGTTACGATGTGAGTGTACAAGTGCAATAAATCCAATCGAAAAACCGTCTGTAAGTCACACACACCCCCATACACGTGACAGTATAGTACTTAGTTTTCTGTGCTTTTTCAGCACCATCCTCTGAGCTTATTTATGGTCCCACGTGTCATATTCTGTTTTATCCTGTTTTGTAAATCACTATAGCCAGTAGACAGCGACTTGCGCTTGTTGGAAGCAACACTGTTTTGGTATAAGTACGTGTATTTTGACGAAGTAGAGTGTGGCCATAGAGAGGGTTTGGACTAGTAATCGGATATGTTGAACTCTTTGATAGAGCGCGTGACTACACTTTACAGTTCACTGTTACGCACTGGTTCCACAGTCGTGT
>NW_019767038.1:0-600 GCF_002891405.2 Cryptotermes secundus | reverse complement strand
ATCGTCTGCGTATAACGCCTTGTAGTCCGATATCCCTATCTTCAGGGCAGAATAATCTGGGCAAGATACCGGCACGAAAGCAGGTGGCACTACACGGCTATATATCCCAGAAGTTAGCACTCTTCACGTCATGTGTTGCTTGCGAACGTAATTCAGTTAAAGGGAATTGTGTGAGATCTGGTTGGGCACGGTTCACTCGGTATTCGTTTTATATGCGTGTAAATTCTAATGGGTTTTCTGTGTTGATGCTTGAAAGCTTTGGGTCCGCGGCTCTCTTGCAGTACAGATATTCATAATTCTGCCAAGGGCCAGCTCGGAGTAGCTGAAGTGCTACCCGTAGCAGGACCGCAGTCCCAGAACATTTTGTTTAAACTTGCTTAACTGTATCATCCTCACAGAGAGTAATATGTTTTTCTGATATTATGATTGTGCTCCTTATTGGCATAATGCTGAAGTCCGTCATACTTTTGTTGAATTGTTTTCTACGAGTATATTGAATATACAGTATACTCGTATTAGTGTCACATTTCTTTACTAAGCCTCTAAGAGAAATGAACACCAGGAATCTTCCTGGTAGTAAATTACTGTTGGCGCGTAAGG
>NW_019767037.1:0-599 GCF_002891405.2 Cryptotermes secundus | reverse complement strand
AAAAAAATAATATTACAAACAGTATCGATACATCAGTACTTAATAAAACACTAGAAAATGTGGAAGTGTTGAATGTCTAGTAAATTTAGTGTAGGAATAATACAATTATCTGTAACATATTAACATTAAGGCGAACGAGGTATGCAGAAGGATGAAGGGGACAGATTTCAGGCGCATGGTACTGTACTGCGGTGATGCATGCAAAACAGAGAGAACCTCGCCTTAATGTACATGTACAGCACGAAGCCACACTCAAAGCAAAGTTTTAAAAAAGCTATTGCGAGTTTCCTGTATCTGCAGCTCCCTGGGCGGGTTTATTGGAAATATACAGGCCTACAGGCCTACGCTTTAGAAACCGATTTGCGCAATGTAAATACAACTGCTGTAATAAATAACTACAAGCCTGTAGAAGTCTCCCTTAGTTACCACGAAGAGAAAGTTTTACTTACTAGGACCATTCTGTTTTCTTCGAAAAAAGAAACATAGTTCAAGTCACAGAATTACTGGGATTTTGGGCTTTTTTCCATCGTCCGGGATTCTAGATAATAGAGGAAAGGACGTTTCGGAAACTGGATCTGTTTCCGTCTTCAGGTGAGAAA
>NW_019767036.1:0-600 GCF_002891405.2 Cryptotermes secundus | reverse complement strand
TAACTTTGGATCCAGGGAATGCAATGTAATGTAAAAAATCATCAAAATAGCCAGTGGTTGAGAAGAAAAGTTGACCAGTCACAAAAAAATAAAATTGTACAGTACTTTAAATTTAAATGAAGGGGCTTTCTGTTTTTCAGGAACTAAAACCATTGAAATCATGGAAAGATTAATGGTACTGAAAAGAAAAGTTCTGAAAAATACAGGGAAATGTGCATTGCAGTAATACATATGCAGTTTGATCATATATTATCCTCTTTGTTCAGTGCTGTGTGACCAGTGCCATTAAATGAACTGGAAAATCAAGGCTTTAGCATTTATGTCTTCTTGGATTTTCCTAAGTTTAAAAAAATTCTCCATTCTCATAGTTCAAGGTCAATCATTTCAGTCCCATTCTTTCATATTCTTTTGTCCCATCACTCCAAATTCCTTGTGGCCACCGTGGCTTAGGTCTGAGTTCTTTGCAGGTCTTCTAGTTGGCTGTAATGAATTGAATACTTTTGCTGTGTGCTTTCTGAGTGTCCATACCACCCCAGCAGAGGTTTTCTTTTATGACACTTTTCAGAGTTCTTGTTTTGCAGCCAGTGTCATATGCTGGTT
>NW_019767035.1:0-599 GCF_002891405.2 Cryptotermes secundus | reverse complement strand
TAACCGCTTGAACTATGGCGCGGCCTTTCGTAGCAGACTTACAGCTATGCTTCCGCTGCTAACACAGGAGTGAACTGTTCCACGAAGCCCCAGTACTATTACCTTCCAACCCCTCTTGCGCAGACCATAGGACACGAAGAAATAATAGACAGTAGCGATGTGTACAAGGGACAGACCTGGATGATTACTTCAACCCAAGGGTCTGCATTTCCTTCGATATCAACAAAGGATACAGACGGTCGACTGTCCGGTCCCCTTGTGACAGAACCCATTGTGAGTCCTTTTGTCCACCCACGCTCAGGATATTATATCATGGACATTGTGGCGGCAGGACGCTCCAATATTGGACTGCATTCCTTAAAATCTTGAATGATGAAATGTGACTTGAAGCAGGTGGGGGACAGGGAAGCAATACAGACTCCTCCTTATGACTTTCACAAGGGTCGCAACCTTGCGAACAATTCGTACTTTTGTAGCGAAAATTAGAGCTTGCAGACCAACTCAAGAGAGCATAAGGGCGCACTGGGTGTGTAAAAGGTTCTTTACCTCCTCACTTTATAATCGGTTGATACGATTTTCAAAGACATGTCTAGGGTTGT
>NW_019767034.1:0-599 GCF_002891405.2 Cryptotermes secundus | reverse complement strand
AAAAAAAAATATAGTATTAGGAAATTCACTTTGAAAACAACACATTTCATAAGTTAGAACTGCTTTTAATCGTTGAATCTACAGTGTCACTGCTCAAGATTATGGTACTCTGGCATTTGATATAATGTATTTTGATGCATAGCTACTAATATTTTGGAAGAACTCTTACCTCCATCTTTCAGGAAGGAGATGGATGCGGCAGGTTCTTGCAATGCATGTATGGCATCGAGGTTAAAATTTGTTTCACCCTATTCCAGAAGACTGATATTTTAGCCATAAGAACCTCAGTTATCACACAGTTTCATTGTTTATTTAATTGTTTTTTTATTTGTCACATTTATATTTCATTTTTAAGGATGTATATTTCTGTGCAGATGTGGAACATGAAGTGAGGTGCTTGAGAAAGTGGATCCGGGAGATGGAGGCACGTTTGCAGCCACTGGACTTCCGTGTTGGTGTTGGTTGGTGCTTGCAAGAACTGGAGGAGAAAGCCCGGGAACATATGGTGAGTGCGCTATGCAATTTGACAAATATTCTTATAATTTCACATTGCAATTTCACTGAACATCGCAGTGTGCTTATTAGCACACTTTCTTTGT
>NW_019767033.1:0-599 GCF_002891405.2 Cryptotermes secundus | reverse complement strand
CTATGTTTATTTATGCGGCACTGTCTGAAGATGTTTCACAGTTCCTCTTGAGAGCCGAGTGTGAGTGGCTGACTAACAGCTTCCCGCTTTTCTCTCATTTCAACCACATTATTCAGAATGTGTATGATAAGGATCAGGAAGTCGGTACTAATTAGCAGGGGAAGTTAAAGGGTGTACATATCCGAGGCCACTTGTGAAATCTCTCATCTGTTTACGTCTGACTTACATTGCAACCATTTCGAAACCCACTTTAAGCATCACCATTAAAACAGGACTCTTATTTCCTAAAAGAGTAACGGCTTTGGAACACACTTTCATATTCTGACTCCACTGAATGGTTACTGAGTACGTCCGTTCAATGAATGGGTTATGTACTCGTAGTGAACGAACAGCATCCATTTCTCTCCTCAGGAACTCCAGAATTTGATAATATGATTGAAATGTCTTTTCGTGTCGGTCTAACACGTGAGCTGTCTTCGCTCCCTCAGACGCTGGGGTCGTGGGTTCATATCCCTCTCAGGGTATGGATGTTTGGTGTGTGTATGCGTTTATCCTGTTTGTGTTGTCCTGTGTGTAGGTAGTGGCCTTGTGACGGGCTG
>NW_019767032.1:0-599 GCF_002891405.2 Cryptotermes secundus | reverse complement strand
AAGCGGCATTGTTATTCATTGGATGTGGTACTGTCACGTGGTCTGGAATGACTCTCGACAGAGTTTTGGACTGGATATAAAATCACGGAAAGTCTATTCCAGCCCGCAGTGTCTTCACTAGTTGTTGCCTGATAACGGCTTCTAACAATAGCTACCTACCCAGTTCTAACTGTAGGAGGACTTATATGACCAAGGTAAGCAGGTGCAGCTCCAAAAATTGCGCATCTCTTAGCAGGTTCATGTAGAGGTAAGACTGCATACTTGCGCTTTGAATGTATCCAGTTCAAAACCTTTCGTGGTTCTCTCAGTCTCCTCACTAAATGCTAGCAGTAGATCACAAGCCTTGTCTGGTCATCTTTCATGATATCACTATATTTCATTTCATACTATGTAGATGAGTCATCGACGTTCTATAAAGTACGAATATATAAGTAAATCTCATCCTTCCGCCCAAGTCATTGTATTATCACTCACTCATGGAATTGAGCCCTTTCTGAGAAGCCGCCACTTGTGTAGCTACTGAAGAAGTTCCCAGTATTTTATGCACCTCCAAAGTTCACTACCGTGTTCACAAGAACCATCCACTGGTCCCTATCCTG
>NW_019767031.1:0-599 GCF_002891405.2 Cryptotermes secundus | reverse complement strand
GCCATTATTGCTACATTTCTTAAACTTGAGTAAGAGAAAGTAAACCTATACTTCTGTAAACAGTTAACAGCAATACTCAGCTCATTTGACTGTTTTTCCTGTCACTGGGTCACTGACTTCATGTATTTTAGAAAAGTGGATTGTATAGTCAGAAAGAGTGAAAATTCATATACTTTTTTTTTTTGTTTTAAAATCTTCAGAATAAAAGCGGTATTTAATGTTTATTGCATGTATGAATCTTTTATACTTTTGTCTCCTGTCTCCATTGTAACATGTGTTTCTGCTCTTTCCATCTGGCTTTATAGTTAAGATTTGAGGTTTTCACAGCTGGGACTATGAAGAATGCCATCTTCTGGGATGTGGCGCTGCATAGATAGGTATACCTACATGGCGCAACATCCAAGAAGATGCATTCTTCAACTTTATATTTCACTCTATCTCAAAGTGTTCTGTTAAGGTAGTAAAGTAACAATCTTGGACTAAGATGTTGATAATATGTACCCATTTCCTGTTACCATTGTGATTTATTTGTAAAGATATATCTTAAAGTTCTTTTTAATTTTGTTTCCTTTTCTTATTGCTTAATATAATATTCTAAC
>NW_019767030.1:0-599 GCF_002891405.2 Cryptotermes secundus | reverse complement strand
AGTAAAAGTAATGCAGAAATTACATTATAAATTTATAACATTTCAGTTTTGTTATGATAAACGTATAAAAGTTATATACTGGATATGAGTCACATAGCCATTTGGTTCCCTTGACATGACTTATCTATAGGAGAGCTTGACATTTATTGTGGTTATGGTATGTCACTGTGTACAGTTCTTCTAGCGGTCATTTTTAGTTCCTTGTGAGTTGTATTGACATCATCTACTGACTCATATGTGTCAATATGGGTACCAATTAATTTACTTGTCTTATATTTTTGTATTTAAAACATTGATTCAACTTATTTTGTGTCTTCCTTTTTTATTACAAGATCTTCATAATATCATCAAGACTTCCATGAATTTATGAAGGTGAATTTTGTTATGTGATGAACAAATTTATATTATATCTCTGAAAACCTATGTGTTCTGGTACAATAATTTATGAGAAAAATTTAAAACTTTGATTAGGAAAATTATTTCCACATGCGTAAAATATGGAATGTGACAAAATTGTGACTTAGACTATGTAGATCAAATAAAAAACAAATAAGAAAGGTAAAGCTGTCCCTGTAACAGGCCATGAAGGCCCATAGGGT
>NW_019767029.1:0-599 GCF_002891405.2 Cryptotermes secundus | reverse complement strand
GCAGACCTCAATCCAGGACTTCATACTGAGCACTGGAGGGTACTCGATAAGAATTCCGAGCTGAAAGGCCAGAGGTTTATCTTACTCATAGATCGGGACCCTTATACTATTATACAGAGGACGGGTTACAAGATATTTACAGGACTCTCAAAGGGGAATGTTAATGTGCTGAAAGATCCTGAAATTCAGCATCAGGCAGAGACTGTGTCATGCTCAGCATCTATGAATTCGGCCTCTGAAGGGGAGCGCGATGAGATACCCACTTCTTCGGATGGCCGAAGTTAAGAGGATCAGGAGACGCGTCCACACGGGACCTTGCCCGAGGATAGAGAGGGAAATAAAATGGATAATAACACCTCCCCAAATGGAAGAGATAACTAAACCAAATTATACAAACACCTAACACATCCATAAACACACACACCAACAGCACATAAACACATTATAAAATTCCTTCAAATTAACCTACACCACAGTGAAGTGGCCACGGCAACCATACGCCAGCAACTAGGTGAGTGAGAGGCAGATATCGCACTTGTTCGGGAACCTGCAATAGGAAGGAGGTTATTGATTTGAAACTAGGGACATATAACATAGGA
>NW_019767028.1:0-599 GCF_002891405.2 Cryptotermes secundus | reverse complement strand
GGTTGTTGCGTGCATTATAGACGGGTTTTTGGATTGGACGATTGGATTTATTGGCACCTTATTCACACAAATCGGGACTACAGGCAATTACAGCGCTATCGCTAATTTACACATTTCGAAGTTCACTGTTACACGTGCACTAGGGTCCTCAGTTTCTGTAGTTGTTTCCTTGCAAACGATTTCACAACAGTCTCACTGTCACTTCAAATCACACAGCCTAATTCCTTTCTTGCCATGATTCTGCAACTTCCGACTCAATTCAATTCCCCTACTCCCACCATCATATCTCGACAGGCTGGCGTCTCACAACTCGATTCCAATTCTTCTCAACCAAACAATTCTTTATAACCACTTTGCATGAACCATGCAGAAAACACAGCTTCTCTATTGTTGGGAAGGCGTGTTTACAGTGCCGTTGCTTAGCTATGGAAGTTACTCGATTGTTACTTATGTATTCGTTGCAGCGGAAATGTGTTTACCGAGTCGTTTCCTAAGAAAGAACATCTATAATCGCTTCATTATTCCCGGTTTCGAGCGCCATGTCACATTATTATTATTATTTGAGGCACAATAGATCACTGTGGTCGCGGTGTAAGGGC
>NW_019767027.1:0-599 GCF_002891405.2 Cryptotermes secundus | reverse complement strand
CGACTGTGTGGTTTTTATTCATTCTGTCACTTACATTCACTTGCCAGCACTGCTAGTACATGTTTCGATGAACGTTGTGTCCATCATCAGGTGCTTTCTTGATATCATCCTTGAGCTCTAACGCGGTCAGTATTTATATGCTATCATCTTTCATTCAAGTTAAGTGATCCATTACAATTAAAGTTGAGATTTAAAGTCAAGTTTTAATCACTTACATGTTGATGCAGTTAGAACGTTTTGTTGTTACTTGGGTCTCTGGTGTAGGTGTTTCCTTGTATTCCTTCTTGAGTTCATTAGGCGTAGTGTTCGCTGGTTGATAGATGGAGATGGCGCCTAACAAACAAAGAAAAACAGACACACATCTACACCAGGGACCTGACTATCAGCGAAGTGTACTAATTTCATCAACTTCTAAGTTATTAAAACTTGGATCTTATCCCTGTAGGTTTAATTTTAATTAGTCCTTTAACTTTAGCGAAATATCAGTTTACCAACACACGTGCAATGTCAGGAAATTACATCAGAATGGTCGTAGTATTGACCGAAACATGTCTTACTAACAGTGCTGCCAAGTGAATGTAAGTGACATTGTGAACACA
>NW_019767026.1:0-599 GCF_002891405.2 Cryptotermes secundus | reverse complement strand
TGGATTGATCTGACCCAGGATAGGGACCAATGCAGAGCTCTTGAGAACACGGTCTTGAACCTTCGTGTTCCATAAAATGCTAGGAAATTGTTGTGTAGCTGCACACATGGCGGCTTCTAATGAAGGGCTCAGTTACATGAGTGAGTGTGAGTGAATAAGATTTGTTAGTCTTACTTTATATTTATTGTATATATTGAGCAACTAATAATGGATATATGACTCAAAATGGGCGTGCTACTCACGCGAATCAAGCTCATTCCGAAACAGAAGTTTCCCCAAATAGTATTCTTACAATTAGATTTAAGAAACAAATTTATGGACAATATCTTATTTCAGGCATTGACTCTCTGATTCATACTACCAGAAGGCTTCTTATTTACTTATTTGCGATACTTCTCTGTGCTGAAGTTTTCTGTTTCGGAGTTCGATCCGGGAACTCAGTGCCACATTATGAAAGCCACGTTAAGCCACCAAGAAGGTCATTTGTCTATCATGACGTCTGATAGCAAAGGCAAGATGAACGATCTTCCCTGCTGCTGAGCTCCTTCCTCCTGGTCTGACTGACTGGAAGTTTGTTGAGAAGGGGGGGGGGGGGCAAG
>NW_019767025.1:0-599 GCF_002891405.2 Cryptotermes secundus | reverse complement strand
TGTGGTCCTCAAGATAGTTACTTGATTAAATGATTTCCTGTATTCTGTCAAAAATAGTTGTATGTCAACATCCAGCATGTTCAGCTGTTACCATTTATGATCTTCAATTCATGCTTCATTACACACATTTGCAATTAATTAATAGTTGTTAATAAAGCAGGATACATTAAAAAGTATTCTGAAATTCTGTTCTGTTCTGTAGTGTTCTGATTTGATGCAAATCCTTTGTGTAATGAATATTTTTTTTCTGGTCCCAGCTGAAAATCAATATGAACATCATATTATTTTCTTGTATTTACTAAATAATCTACAATAAATGTAAGACATTTTTGACTTTACAGAACTTGTAACTTAATTCTGTGCAGGTGTGACTGAAATAACAATTGATACATTTTCTCTCTGTTATAAATTGCTACTGCTTGTGCCATCGTAGTTGCTTTGGTTCTTGACTGAGGTTCTCTCAGTGTTTATTTGACATCATTAATTATTTTACAGATATCACTTGTTCACTAATTTCCATTTCTAATGCAACACAAACCGTTCACAGTCTCTCCATTATTTGAAAATGTCTTTAAAATTATATTTCATTTCAATCTGTT
>NW_019767024.1:0-598 GCF_002891405.2 Cryptotermes secundus | reverse complement strand
GAAAATCTGATAGCGCCGGGAATCGAACACGGACCTCTGGATCTGCAGCCAGGAACTCTGACCACCAGAGTGCAGAGGCGGTCCATGATGTGCAATGTTTTTATAAATCTAATGAACTTCAATTTCCGATTCCTGAGCAGTGAGAGTTATAACAGACGGTTATAACCCAGCATTACAGCAACTCCGGATCTTCTAATGTATGAATAAGATTCGGGAATTGGATGTAAAGCTCCAAACATCCTCAACCTCGGCAATGGGTGGAGATGAATGGTTACCTTCAGGCTGATGCAGCTTTGTTCCCTGGAAAAGAGACTCCACCACACGTTAAAATAGGATATACGGTGTGGCCCAGAGCCATGGTGTAGCCTGCAGCCAACGATTTTACTTTAGCGTAGGTTAAAAAGGTACAGCTGTTCATGTAACAGGCCGTGAAGGCCCATAGGGGTGTGAGAGGTCGAGACTCTATGCCAGTGTTTCTCAACCGCCGGACCGCGGCCCAGTACCAGGCCCTATCATCAGTTTTACCGGGACCTCGTCTTATAGAAAAAAGAATTAACGTAGCCGCGGTGTGACAAAATTTGAGAACCACTGTTCTAGA
>NW_019767023.1:0-599 GCF_002891405.2 Cryptotermes secundus | reverse complement strand
ACTGTAATGTTAATACTCATGGCCACAGGAACCTAAAATTTTCTATCTACTGTATATTGGCAAGAAAATAAGACTGAGGTCTGACACTTCTATAATAAGACAGATGATTCTGTGTAGCAACTATGTGATTCAGCAGTTCTGGGTCAAACACTCCTTGCAAGTCAGTTTGTGGTTAGTGTAAGTATTTTATTGGCACAGTGTCTTGTCTGTGGGTAAAAAATGTAGGTCATAAATTGTAAGAACATAGAATCAACATTAATTTTTCAATAAAACTGTGGCAAATGCGACTAATATTTATAAAACGTTATAGCAAGTTTATGGGCAGGGAACAATAAATACAACATAGGACTTTTATGTGAGTTATGGAATTTCATGATGGAAGGAAACACATTAAAGGTGAGAGAAAGCACAGCAATCAGACTTCAAGAACTGGTCCAAATGTTAAAACAGCAACAAAAAATGGTGATAAATTACAGACTTGTTCAGAAGACAGCAGGATTAAGCATGAAGAAAATCTGTGAGGATATGGCACCAAGAAATTTTGGCTGTGAGCAAAAAACAAGGAAGAGAGAAAGCTTTCAGCAAGATTGCCGGAAAAA
>NW_019767022.1:0-599 GCF_002891405.2 Cryptotermes secundus | reverse complement strand
TTCATAACATTTATATAGAAACTTTTTACACAATAAGGAAAAGGATTTCAAAGTGTATTTTCCTAGTTCTAGGCTATATCGTGTGCAGGTGCCTCCACAACACAGAACCACTGACAACGCAACCGGGTCGCTAATGGAATCGAAAATGAAGCTTTTTTTCTCTTCACTCCATCCATTGACGTGGAGTGATTGATGAAAGTCCCCTTCCAGAAACAGTGAACAGCTTTCGTACTTTCTTCCCATACGACTGTCACAAGTGACTTGTTGAAGCCCGGAGCTGGAAGTGCATGCTCTGTCCTCTCTGATGGCAATGTGCAAGGAAGTGTTCATGAGTGAAGTAGGTGAATCTCTTAATATTGCTTGTTCTGTAACACCTGCGGTACGTAGGTTAGGTCTATATCTGAACTGGTTCAGAATCTTACCAAAAGCTACCGTGTTACACAACTACTTTCTTTCGTGATGTACCTCTTTGAGATTGAATCTGTTAGTGATCGGATGTCGTGCATAGCACTGCGGGGTCTCTGGTAAGATATTATTGTTCTGAATTTTCATGCCTCAACAGAGGATAAAATTTATGCCGTGAAGGACAGCTTCTACGC
>NW_019767021.1:0-598 GCF_002891405.2 Cryptotermes secundus | reverse complement strand
TGTGGAGCAGTCGGTGGAATGAGAATTGGCAGGGGAAACCGAATTACTCAGAGAAAACCTGCCTCAGTGTCACTTTTTCCACCACAAATCCCACATGACCCGACCTGGGCTCGAACCTGGACAGCCGCGGTGGGATGCCGGCATGGCCACAAATGACAAGCCCTTAGATATGGTTTATATGGGTCAGAGGGGTAGAGGTAAATGTAAATCTATACCTGGGCTTCAATTGGTGAAGCGCCACGCCATTTATAAGAAAAACTTTATTCCAGTACTAAGACATATGTTTTTGGAGTTTCACTTAAATATGCGTCAAGATGTATGAAGTGGGGAAGGCATCATTCTGCCATTATTAACCTCGGCACTAGATGGAGCTGAGTGGTCAGCTTCACGTTCCTGTAGCTTTAACCCCCGGGAAAGCGATCCTTGTACCAAATGTGGGCACCAGAGCCAGTCTGGACGTTAATGGAGAAGAGACCAATTTATTTCCCCTACCGGGATTCGAACTCCAATTCCTCGGTCGTCCAGCCCATAGCCTAGTCACTGTACCAGCTGAGCTATTCCGGCTATTCCAAACGTGGCAGCATGTAATACAAGAAGA
>NW_019767020.1:0-599 GCF_002891405.2 Cryptotermes secundus | reverse complement strand
GTTGACTTCAGCGCTAGTTGGAGGTGAGTGGTCAGCGTCATGACCCTGCCGCTTGACTCCTGGGAAAGAGCTCCCCATTACCCATCAGATAGGAGGCTGAGTGGATCCCAGAACTGGTCTGGATGACATGGAGAAGAGAAAATTTTTGACCCTGCCGGGACTCGAACCCTGATGTGTTTTGGGACATTTAAATTAAGTTTATGTTATTCAGTGTGTTTTCCTAATATACAGTTTCATACGTGTATATCCTCCCATCTTTTCTTGCTTTTCTAAGTGGATTAATTCCGATATGTTTCCTCACTAGATGCTTCTTAACCTGGTTTTCTTCCTCCTTGATTAAAATAAAACTGGAGGGTTTTGCCATCACAGTGTTTTTTTATTTATCACTTCACAAAATGTCTCGGGCCAGATAAGCCATCATAAGGCGGTTCTTGAGAAAATACACACATGGTGATGGACTACATGTAAACTACAATGCTAGCATGAGTATGTGATGGCTGTAGAAATCACAACTTTCTAACATTCTGTATTTCATTTATTCCTGCAGGTTCAGAATGTTTTGTTTAGCACTGTCTGTTCAAACACTTGTGTTTTTTTTT
>NW_019767019.1:0-599 GCF_002891405.2 Cryptotermes secundus | reverse complement strand
GGGTATTAATGGGACTGTGCTTGAGGAACAAGTTTATTCCTCCTTAAGTATTCAGTAGTCCTTGCTGAAACTGAAGGACATGTTTTCTTCGTTATTTCTTCCACCCCTCTCATTGTTTTCTGTATCCTCTCATACCGTTTACTCGTCCCTCCTTTCTCAGTCAAACCTGTGAACTACATTAACATCTCCAGACTCTATCACGGATGACACGGTTTCGAAGGTGGAAGTATTTACTCGTATGTAACATGATTATTGGACATGGGATTTGGGCTGGTAATTGGATTAATTGAACACTTATAGTAACTACAAGAATTATAACGCTGTCGCTAATTCACGCACTCTACATCTCACTAAAACACACGCCATTTCTTCTGTATCTTCATTAGCCGTTGCCTGTTAACGGATCCTGACATTGTCCTCTGTTCCCGCGCTCACGTCCTTGCCGGCCGGCGACCGTCTCACAGCGAACTCATGTCTCTAGTTGTCGACTTTCAACTCGTAACTGACTAACTCGGCCAGTCGGTTAAACTGCTGTTGGTCTGCGCCAGCACAGTTATTCTTGGCTTCATGTCTCGTCGAGAGCTTTGCCTTTTTTTTTT
>NW_019767018.1:0-598 GCF_002891405.2 Cryptotermes secundus | reverse complement strand
CCATCATCATAATCACCCGGGCAGGCTACAATAGGCCAATCAGTGTCCACCGTGTCGAGTGGACCCAGTTGGACTCCACCCCCCACTAAATGAATTTAATAAAATCGTGAAATAACCCACATAAAATTACGTTACTGGTAGGATACGGTACCCATAGTCCCGATTTGCCAGGAATAATCCCGATTTTATAACCAGTGTCCCCCATGTCCTCACAAATGTAGTCAGGAAGAAGAATATTTGGACCTCAGAGGGAGGAAACAGAAGAAAATAGGTAAAAAACGTACATAAGCATAAGATATATATCCTCTTTTAACACTTTCTCCCATAATATTCTCAGTCTACTTTGTCACCTTTTTCCGTTCTGTACCGAGTTCCAATATGATGGTGATATTTCATCAGATGATCACTGTTTATGACGAAAAGAAGTTAAGTTTTTGTTCGGCCTGCAAGCCAGAGGATCAAGCCTTATCGCCTGTCAGCGAATGTTTATTTAGTATAATGTGGACCTTGTTTATTGTATGTATTTTATTTTGTATTGTTCCCTTTATGTATATTCCTTGTCTGTATCAGTGTAAGATCTACTGCCACCGTGTGAACA
>NW_019767017.1:0-598 GCF_002891405.2 Cryptotermes secundus | reverse complement strand
CTCTAAGATCCATTTTAATATTGCCCACCCACCTACGCCTTGTTTCAGTATATCCTTGTTAATATAAGTATGGGCCAAATTACGTAATTAGGACCTTTATACATTAAGAATCTTCGCCACGTATTATTTCGGTGGATGGTGTGGAATGGACTCATCTGGCTTGGAATAGAGACCTGTGAGGAGCTCTTATAAATAGGACGAAGAACCTTATGGTTCCTTAAGAAGCGTAGAATATGAGTCGTTATTGCTTTCCAGGATTATGCTCTGTGTAGTTATAGAATGAAGAACGGCACCTAACCTATCCGGCTGCTGAACTGTGTCCCGAACTATTTGAATCCAGTTAGTATTCTCACGCATTTCTTATTTAATTTCCCCTTCGGTGTTATCTTTAAATGCAAACCTTTCTCCCATGCTTGCTCTATGTCCCACCCACGTCATCCTCTTTGGTTTTACTATCTCTAAAGGGGACAAATTATTAAACTCTTTATTACATAATTTTACTGACCCTCGTGTCCCTTTCTCCCAATTGGGGGCCATAAATAGCGAATAATTTTTTAGATCACCCAAATAATTGTAACGTTCTGAAGAAGGATTCTGT
>NW_019767016.1:0-598 GCF_002891405.2 Cryptotermes secundus | reverse complement strand
GAGGTGAGTGGTCAGCTTTAGCCCCAGGGAGAGAACTCCCGGCACCAAATGATTTGGAGGCTAGGCAGACCCCAGAGCCGGTCTGGATGTGGAGAACAGAAAATTCTTCACCCTACCGGGACTCGAACTTGGACCCCTCCACCATCCAGCCCGTAGTCAGTCGCTATACTGATTGCACTATGCTGGCTCCTATTGAAATTTAATGAGCATGTAAGGAACTTGGTGAGGTGCAGCGTTTGAAAACATATTAAGTTCTCCTATTCACTCAGCAACCACAGCCACA
Organism: Cryptotermes secundus; assembly: GCF_002891405.2. NCBI lineage: Eukaryota > Metazoa > Arthropoda > Insecta > Blattodea > Kalotermitidae > Cryptotermes > Cryptotermes secundus. The sequence continues at coordinate 315 of NW_019767016.1, read as the reverse complement.
TAATATTTCATTTTATTGACATGGGGTAAGACACTTGTACAGCAACAAATGGCAACATGATTGATGAAAGATGAATTTTAAAAGATTTGGAAAGAAGTGATCATGGCCTAATCAAGATATTAGTCCAGCATTTGCCTGGATGGCCTGAGAAAAACCACAAAATCCTCAGTATGTATAGTCACTGCACCATCTGAGGTCCAAACAGAGCACATCCTCAACACAAGTATTACCGGTACATCAACCTGCTCAGTAAAACTGAATTTGATATGCTGCAGAACATTCAAGAAATTAACCAGCAGTTGAACTCTGACCCCT
>NW_019767015.1:0-598 GCF_002891405.2 Cryptotermes secundus | reverse complement strand
ACTATGACTGACAAATGACAGACCCGACCTCTCGTCAGAGAGCGCCCCCCACACGGACAGGACAGTAACTTTCACCTAAAAAGAAACATCTCGTCATGAGCTCCAGCCAGGGCTCGACACCAAGACAGACAGACTGACTGGCTGACCGTCAGTCGCAATGTGACTTTGAATTGAGCTTGTCGTAGCTACAGGTTCCAGGTTTAGAGACATTTAGTGATTCGAGTAAAACGTATGTTGGACAGAGTGGGTATTACGGATTTACCTTTACAAAGCACAATCGCGCCAACTCACGTTTGGCGATAGTACGTCAGAGAAGATTGCAGCCCGGCCGCGGTTGTGCGCAGTGCGTGAGAAACAACAAAACAAGTGGTGAATCTGAGCGTCCACCAAGATGGCGGACGTCCCAGAACCTGGATTCCGGAAATACTTGAGACAGTAGCTATCAACTTGGAAATCTCAATGCCCACTCTCTGTCTCCACTCCTGTTCTCATATAGCTGAATGTTTTCAACTGGCGTCTCAGTCTGCAGTCACCGGCTTACGTTGGTTCCTCGCTCGAGGGTTTCTCTACCCTGAAGGAGGCGGTGATACGTTTCTCC
>NW_019767014.1:0-598 GCF_002891405.2 Cryptotermes secundus | reverse complement strand
GACCCCTTGGTCTTCTTAACAAACTCTCTTCTGAAAATCCGGTCAGTATTTTAAATCGGTCGCTGAAATTGCACAGCAATGTTAATGTGAAGTCACTTGCACAAATCCCGGCTCGACTAAACGCAAACAGCAAAAAGAATAAACTACGTGTACTAACGCTACATGCAACGTCAGAACCGTTCTGAACACCACTAAAATTCATATGATCTACGAGAATGGACGACGTGGGCCCTTACCTGCCCTCACTCTGACGTCACGGCTGTGTATGCGTCCCACCGAATTCTCGGCCACACAGCGGTAGGTAGCTGCGTGTACGTCGTGTCTGTAGCCACTGGGGCGGAACGGAGGGAAGAGCAGCGACCCATTGGCCAGAAGTTCTCTGGTTTGAGGGATCGGACCCACCGGTTTGCCGTCCCCGGACAGCCAGCTGATGGTAGGCGGTGGGCTGCCACCCGCAGAGCAGTCGACACGGGCTCCCGTCTCGTTCGCAAAATCCACGCGCGATGGTGGCTCCTTCAGGAAGGATGGGCCCAGGAAAGACGCGGCGGCTGTGTGAGAGAAACAGTCAGCATATAACAATCTGGAGCGAGGTCGTGGT
>NW_019767013.1:0-598 GCF_002891405.2 Cryptotermes secundus | reverse complement strand
TCCAGGTCGTCCTCATGTAAGAAGTGGTTGATGGCATGGCATTGTTGGTAACTGGGAAGTTCCCAGGTACTGTCTCGGATATGATTCAAATGCCTCAGGACATACACAAAACTGGTGCAGGCATGGGAGCTACTTGTCAATCCTGACAAAATGAAACTTGTCCTCTGCGCCAAGAGGAAGAAAGCAAATGAGTTCTGTCAAGCAGGCTGATAATCCTACCGGATCGATGAAGTGCTAGGATTATCGCAGATACTAAGCTGACTTTAAGGGAACATGCGAAACAAAGAGTTAGTGAAGTTTACTCTCCCATGTGATTATGCCTTGGGCCCCTCAGAAACATCTGTGGGTCTTAACTGGAAAATTGTGCAGTGGCTTTGTGAGGGTAAAGTAAGGCCTGTGCTTGATTTGGTGCAATTCTGTGACGGTCGAGAGGCTGGTACTGAACTTGGTCGCCTGACTTGGAATCGAACCGTTTTCTGCAGATGATTTCAGTGAGGCTCAAGGTCACTTCGCACATCATAGGATATGACTTGCTGTGTTGCCCGTCGGCCCTGGGGACTGTAGCCTGGTACAGATAGGATAGCTGGCGGGTCTGGGG
>NW_019767012.1:0-598 GCF_002891405.2 Cryptotermes secundus | reverse complement strand
CCGACTGTGTAGAGATTAAGAAACTGAAAAAGCGGCCATGGCCCTACAAATGACTGTAGAGCCACAGTTAGAACATGGGAATTTAATAATAATTACCTAATTCATAACGAGATCAATGTAGCTGATCACGTGGCAGGCGAGTCTTGGGCCCAAACGATCCTGAATTGATCAGTAATCGGGTACAGGTCTAGACCACAGTGGCGGTCACATCCGAGCAAGTAAAAGGGTTTATGTGAGATTGTAGCCCTCAATGAGACTATGAATATCTCTGTCTCGTGGAATGTGATCTAAGTATAGGCACTGTCTTTAGACATTTTAAAATAGAGAAAGAAAGAAACGTTGATTTAATAAGTCCATCCTCTTGTTTCAAATAATTCCATGCCAAAATATAACCTGCAACTTCCAAACAAACCAATCTTTGGATGGAGCGCCTTGCAGTAAACAGCAAAGTCAGCTTTCCAGAAGTTGTGTTTCTTAACGAAAGACAGAATTCTATTTCAGCCTTCCACTTAGAAGATATTTACGTCTTTTCTGTTACTTACACCAACGTGTCAACATTCAAGAGAAGTGCTTCGGGCAGTATGATTGCCCTGCTGAA
>NW_019767011.1:0-598 GCF_002891405.2 Cryptotermes secundus | reverse complement strand
AACGATTTCCTAGGCTTCGCTGCCTAGAAATTGCTAGCCGTTGTATAGCAATGGATGCGTTCTTATTCCAAATATTCCGGACCTAGGCGGCACGCCACACTATAAACGAACAATTGCATGACCGCTCTGATAATTAGTGTAATGAAAGGTGCATCTCATATTGGGACGTGTACATGAAAATTATGGAGGAAGATAATTTACACGACGCACAGAAAAGTCAACCAGTCAACGTTCTATTAAAATGCAGAATACGGGGTTCAAAGCCATGCAACCCGAACCGTGGTGGATCATTCTGTAACAACACTGCACTTAACACTCGGTAATGAGACCTGTAGTTACTTTATCCCTCATTTGCATGACTAGTTAGAATCTGGTTGTATCATTGTTATGTCATATAGGGTTCAAAATATTTTGACATATTTTTGCCCCAGCAGGTGTAGCGGAGAATTATAATTAAGAATGTGTTTCGAATTAGCTTATCACGTGCTCTTTTTCGGACTTAAAATCACGAATATAGGTAGAAGATATATATAAACGCGATAATCTCGACCGTGAATAATATGTCACCTTTGTGGGATGCACGTGCGAGATACGTCCG
>NW_019767010.1:0-598 GCF_002891405.2 Cryptotermes secundus | reverse complement strand
CACTATTTTGGCTTCAGTTAAGTCTATACGACATTTAATACAGTGCAAGATGTGACATACAACTGTCTTCCGTTTTAATCCTCTCCAGTTTGTATGTTTGGAAATTTATAAATCAGAAAAGTTTTCAGAATACTGACACCGTACCACGACAGTCCTCACACACAAACTGAAGTGTCCAAATAATCACTTCTTTTGTTCTTTGTGCATACATAATTTCCTAGTGCTCACACAAATCTTCCTACTCAATAATTATGTTCTGTCATTTGGTCAAATACTTATGTTTCACATTCCTTCAATTCACGCTCTGGAGGGTAAACTTACATCGGTGAATACAGCAGGAATGAAGTGCTCATGCAAAGAGGTTTATATGAACAAAAGACATGACTGGACTTTTAAATACCAATTACAAATAATACTATCTTCTGGGATGTTATGCCATGTAGTGTGATACATGATAAACATGTAACATATTACATGGCATTACATTCCACAAGACAGTACCCTTCATAGTCACCAATGTGAGATTTCAAATCTAACAGAAATTACAAAACCTGTTATCTTTCTAACTGATAACCAGGAACAAATTACTAGCTTGTTA
>NW_019767009.1:0-598 GCF_002891405.2 Cryptotermes secundus | reverse complement strand
CATCTTCATGATCTGCTTAACAGACAATTTATCTCGCTCACTCGCGTGAATCACTTCTAACCTTGTGTTAACATCAAGCACAACTCTTGTCTTTGTATGCATGATGAAAACTGCTAGACTAAAGTAAAACTGTAGTCCTAGAGCCCTCACTGAATAAAATTTCCAAAAGGGAAAACAGTTCTGTTGAATCTCAGTGCAGGTAGTGCAGTACCGTAAGAAGCTCATTTTAAAAAGTTAGAAACAAAATTCTGTAGCATGTATAGGTTGCCTAAAATTATTCAGAACGATGCATTCCGGAAGACTGAAAATATTCCTTTTAAAAGCGTATTTTGATTTCCGTTGTTAGCGTTTGACAGTGTCCATTTAATTCCGGCTATTTAACTCTTTTCAGCCCCAATGTCAAGGGACCTCAAAATATTTCCTTTTAAGACAGATTTCCGTTTAATAAAGGGTCTGTTTAAAGCAGGTTTTACTGCATAACGACTACTATTATTTCACATGCCAAATTTCGCTTAAATTCAACATGCTTCCGCAGCAATTCATTGGTAATATTCAGTTCCCATAGAGAATACATCTACTATAACGACCACTATCATTT
>NW_019767008.1:0-598 GCF_002891405.2 Cryptotermes secundus | reverse complement strand
TTATTTAACTATAAGAGCTTCACTGGTTTACACACTCTAAAGATCACTCTAACTGCATCACACATAAAGTCTTCTATGTCTTCATTACTCCTTTCTTGGTAACGGACCCTAATAATGTCCTCTGCTAACGTCCTTACTGGGTGGCGAATATCCCACAATTGGCTGTTTTCTCCAGATGATAACTCTCAGGCTACCGACTATCTCACACCAACCTTACACTATTCTCTGCACTGACTGACTCATTACAGCTCCCAACATTCTCGCTTATAACATCTTGACACAGACCGCACAGAAAACACCGCTCCTCCTTGTTGTAGTCCAGTCGTTTCCGTGCGAAGAAATTTGCAAAACCGTTACTCAACAACAGCTCTTGTATATATGCTTATCTCGCGGTCGTTGCCCAGCAATGGGTGTACAAGCTACGGTATCATGGCAGTGACGATTCAGATTATGGCGCCATGTAGTTTCGTAGCTACTCACATGATGTTTTACCCCAGAAGACCACAGTCTTAATTCAGCAAAGTCGCGTGTTTCACTAAAATGTATCACGTAATGTTCGCAGTATAGTATAAGGTGAAGCCAGACATAAAAAATATAA
>NW_019767007.1:0-596 GCF_002891405.2 Cryptotermes secundus | reverse complement strand
AATAGGCCAAGAAGTGGCCGCTGTGCCGAGTGGACCTTGCTGTACTCCACCCCACTATGCCATTACTACTACAATACTACTACTAATAATTCAATTTTTATTTATCGGAGTGCTAACTCAACAGCCCAAGGGTCAATTGCAAAGAAAGCACGAGTGAAAGAAACAGACACACATAAAAATTATAAAACAAGGCAATTTGCATCTGTGTAATGATTGTGACAACAAAATCACAACAAAAATCAGAGTTATAAATAACAATACTGCCGCGTGTTTCCTAACCAACGCGACTAGAAATTGCCTGTGTCCCGGATTTGGACGAATATTTATGGGACAACCACTTTTTACACTCACAAAAACAATTATTCGCAATTATAGCGCCTTAAGGGGTTTCCTCTTCAGCTGATACACCCTCGAACCGCTCATCTCTGTGAAGTGTCTTCTGCTCTGCTCGGAGCAGCTCAACTGTCCTTAGCTCTCGGCGGATACGAACTGACTCGTCTCTTGTCCGCGCCATAGCTCAAGCGGTTAGTCGCTGACTTTCCAGCGACAAAGTGGAAAAAGTGGCGCTGGGGCAGGTTTCCTCCGAGTACTTCGGT
>NW_019767006.1:0-598 GCF_002891405.2 Cryptotermes secundus | reverse complement strand
CTGGACGTTTAGTTTAGATACTCATAGAATAAAATAATCCACAAAAATATCTATTAGTTTTTATTTCACATTAGAAACGTTATATTGCATTTTAAATTTCAAGAAGTTAGAATTACATAAATTTGAACGCCCTTTCATGAAGATGCTCTAACGTCTTGTATTGCTTTGACGGTACAGATAGGGGAGCAACTTGGAGGCAGCTTACAGAATTTTGTGAAATTCTGATTTCCTAATGAACAAAAATTTTGTGAGTTTCGTTCATGAAGTTATCTTGCGGGCCACACCTGTAAATTCAGTGGCCCACGGACAGAAGTTTGCATGTCGCTGCTAGTATTCTTACTCAGATCGTCTAGATTTAAGGTTTGTTTGAGATAGGCAACTTCGTCTTTCTATTCTGTCGGCTTCACCGGCCCCTGAAACAAGAAAAGGAATGTAAGATTTGAGGTTTTCACAGCGGTGACTATGAAGCTAGCAGTCTTCTGGGATGTGGCGCTGTGTAGACTTGACTCAGTCTCTTGCACTTGCTCACGCTGGTTCGTTCGCGGATTCCTTCTTTTCTTCTACTCTGAAGATGGAGGTGATACGTTCCTCCGAAACG
>NW_019767005.1:0-598 GCF_002891405.2 Cryptotermes secundus | reverse complement strand
TTTTTATATGTGGTACAATATTTTTAAGTACTTTACTTCCCAGGTGTTTGGGGTATGAATAGGTATATGTGATTTACACTGAGTAGTTGGTGATGAGTGTTATATGATATATTGCTGTAGTACCAAACTTGCAATTACTTACTTATTACAAATAGTGTATATTAATTTTATTTATGAAACTAATACTGTGCTTCAGACACCCTTTCATTGCTTAGATTAAACTGGAAACTCTCAGGTAATTGTGACGTGATATACCAAGGACAGAATTGAAATACATATCTAAACATTTCATATCTTCCAGTATTACAGTGGTTATCCAGAATTTTAAAAATTGGGTGACAAAGAGTATTTTTAAAATTCTGAGCAGAGAACTGTGTGTGTGCATGTAGAGAAATTATAAAGCTTCAGAGAAGAGAAAGGTCATCAATGTTATCATTAACAATGTATAAATAAACTTATGGATGTGAGATTTGAAGTTCTCATGGCAGTGTACAAGACTATATAAAGTACTATCCTAGAAGATAGTATTCTTCAAATACATGGATTCTGTGATTGCTAAACCTTCCCTAGTTCACCACATACTGAACATTATTGTTGA
>NW_019767004.1:0-598 GCF_002891405.2 Cryptotermes secundus | reverse complement strand
GAGGTTTTAGTCTCGAGTGTTCAGGTTTTACTCCACAGATGGCGCCATCGTTAGATACTACATGCCTTCATAAAATTGTTTAAATTTCAATGTATTGCTGCTCATGTTCTTGCTTTTGTAAGCTAGGTTTGTAGCAAAATTTTCTACCTCCTTTCCTATCCTAGTTCCACTCATGTGCGTGTTTCATCACATTTTTAGTTTCATAGTTTCCTGTTAACTCGCGCTGAATTACCTGGACATCAAGAGTTTTAATTAACTGCGTGATGCGTCTGTGAAGTACTTGTTTGTGCCTTGCACGTCGCTCAAGACTTTGAGTATGTGTAAGATTTTTGTCGCTTGGCATTATGGGCCCATTGGTGCTAGGTTTACCAACATGAACTACTTCGTTCATATGTGTACCATTATTAAACAAAATTCTGCAAAGGTCAAAAACATAAGGGATTATTAAACGACCGGCATTTGAAATGGTGGTAAGCCTGAGTTGGCTGGACCATATTTAAATGACCGCTTCCAAAGCGCGTTTAAATGTCCGTTCCTGTTAGGGCGCTTAAATAATTTTAGGTATTGTGTTTAAGAATGCTGTGTCTAACACGATTTT
>NW_019767003.1:0-598 GCF_002891405.2 Cryptotermes secundus | reverse complement strand
CAACTAGTGCCGAGGTCAATAAAATTTGGATCTATATGTCCACCCCTTCATAGCGCAGTGCTTAATTAGTTAAGCGCAGAGATAACGTCACCTTACCTTACGCAAATTGCTACATACTTTGTATTGCAAGTTCACAGCTACAAATTTCGACCTTTTGGTGATCTTCAGACTGTTTTTGTGCTGTATCACAGTCTGGGCCAAGGGACGCCAGGAAAAAGCCGACGTTCGCGACGCGTCTAACGGACCGGACGGCAGCCCAAGGGTCCCGCATTAAGCTGACGTGCAGTGTCGTGGGCAGCCCAGAGCCCGTCGTGGAGTGGCTGCGGAACGGCCTGCCCTTGGTGGGGGAGCAGCGCTACAGAACTCGCTGTGAGGACGGTCTGGCCTCTCTGGAAGTAATCAACGCTTCTCCGGGAGATTCAGCAGAGTTCACCTGCGTGGCCCGCAATCTTCATGGCGAGAATTCCTCCACCGCCACACTCAAAGTGTTCGCGGGATTTGAACCCGCTCCTTCACCACCCACCTTCACCAGACCCATCAGAGGTACTCTCAGTTCTTCAGTAGAGATCGACTAGATATGAAATATGATATAAATTAA
>NW_019767002.1:0-596 GCF_002891405.2 Cryptotermes secundus | reverse complement strand
TTCCTCCGAAACGTCGGTTAACACCACATATACACGGTGCAAATCACAGAAGACTGCTTTCTTCTTCGACTTAAAATACTCCACGTCCGTTTCACTCCGCATCCTGTGGAAGTCATCATTTACAACCCATTTTATTGTTACGATTTAGGGGTGTGACTGTACACGGGGTTTAGATTGGTGAATGGATTTATTGCCATCTATACACACCACTTGGAACTACAAGTAATAACAGCGTTATCACTGATCTCCCACACTTTACCGATCACAACACGCTAAGTCTTCTCTAGCCTGCAGTGTCTTCAGTAGTCATTGCCTGGTAACGGCTCTCAACAATGAAGATTCTTCAGCTTCTGTGCTCACGTCTTTACTGGCCGGCGATTGTCCCAAACCTGAGCTGTCAACTGAACTTTAGCGCCATCACTTCTCAGCCTCCCTTGCGGAACTCAACTCTCAAGTGACTGGCTCAGAGTCAGAGTTACTTTACGACTGTCGGTTTACCGCCAATCCGTCTTGACAACAGTCTTGTCAAAGTCAGAGTCACATTGCGACTGACGGTGAGTCAGCCAGTCAGCCTTGGTGTCGAGCCCAATCTGGGG
>NW_019767001.1:0-597 GCF_002891405.2 Cryptotermes secundus | reverse complement strand
CTGTAACCAGGAACTCTGACCACTAGACCACAGAGGCGGTCCCGAACGGTCATGACATATTTTAAAATATGTACTTTCCCGGAATTTACACCGACTAATATAAAATTTAAATATGAAATGGCTCTGGTTAATAACTAAATAACTAACTCCATGGAGCTGACTCCTTGGGAAACCGTCAGTCGCTCAGATTCTAAAGAATTTTCCAAAAATTAATGAATCTTTAAGTTCATTACGGTGTTCACAAGAGGCCGCCACCAGTCCTTATCCTGATCCAGATGGATCCAGTCCATATCGCTTCTTCCTATTTAGCTAGGATCTATTATATTATTGTGTCACCATCTAAGTCTAGTTTTTCTTATTTATCTCTTTCCTCCTGACTTTTACACCAAAATCGTATGTGTACGAGTATTCCTCTTCTTGCTAGGCGTGCTACACGCCCTGTCCCTCTCATCCTCCATGAACTGGTCATTCTAATTTTATTTGGCTGGAGTACAAGTTATGAATTAATAAAGAAGAAAGTGAGCGTGTGGAAGCAAGGTCAGACCCTGCCCTCCGGCCATTCTCTTGCACGCGAATGCTGAGATGACGAAGCCAGGA
>NW_019767000.1:0-597 GCF_002891405.2 Cryptotermes secundus | reverse complement strand
GTGTCTTGCTTACCATACATTTGAAATGAGCAAATTCTGGTATCTGTGAACATAAAACATAGTTGCCATGAGCTCTGATGTTTTAATAAGGAACTGAGAACTATGTCACATTTTCAGGAGACACAGTAGCAACTGCATCATTATGACTGTCATACAGTTAAGATACAAGACTTTCAGCACACAAAATGATCAGGGAATTTCTCATTGTTGGTTTTCAAGACAATGCCCTCAGAGAATGCTTTGCATCCAAACTGCATGTATCTCCTGTTTCTTACATCTGAACTGTGTGGTCAACTCATCAAAACTCTGTGACATTATGATCCAGCAGTATACACTTCTTTGGAGTTTACAATATTTTCCCTCTATAACAGAAATATCGCATTTCTGCCTGGTCCCCAACAAATTTCCTGATCAAGACCATTTTATATGAGTGGAGTGAAAAATACCTAAGCAAACATAATTTTTATGAAATGTGTCTGAAAATGGGAGAACTATAATTGGGGACAAATGTACATATATTTTAAGAATAACTGTTAAAACAAAGTTGCTCGTGTCTGTGACATTCTTTAAGTCATACGTGCCCCCTGGGTAGTGCAA
>NW_019766999.1:0-597 GCF_002891405.2 Cryptotermes secundus | reverse complement strand
TTTGCTCCTGTTCTATGACAAGAGACATTGTACATTTCTATATAATTTCCACGTACTCAAAAATATGATTTAGAAGAATTTCTACCGAGAAGATTCGTGTAGTGATGACGCTCCTGTCATGCATTCACGCAATAAACTGATCTAATTTCTGCAGGGGCGCCGCCTATCTTGGCTAAAGTTTTCTGTTGTGTTCTCTTTATCCCTACGAACGCCACGACAATTAACTGAAGCTCTTTTTCGATCAGCTCCATGCAAACGTCTACTTACTCCCATTTCATTCGACGCTATGTAACCTATACAGCATCAGTAGCGTCATTAAATGAACAGAGAATCAATAAAATACCTCTCACTGTTCATACGATTAGATTTCTACCTTCGATATCTTGATAGATGTACAGTTGACCTGTGTAAGACGTGATTTACGTTTAATCCGAGACTGGTAGTAGTTCGAACACATAAACATTTCCAAAATTTGATACGACACAAGGATTACTGTCCCTTACCAATGATTTCTACTGTTAACTCGTGTCATGTTTAATAGGGATTTATTAAATATATTGGGTTTTTGGACTTTATCCATCGTCCTGGTTTCTAAGA
>NW_019766998.1:0-597 GCF_002891405.2 Cryptotermes secundus | reverse complement strand
AAATCCGTTGCCAGGAAACGGATAGTGAAGACTAGTGAAAATAGAATGAGAAGATTGGTGTGGAGTGATTGTAAATCGTGTAACTCAGATATAGTGCTGTAATAAGTGTGATTAAGGAAGTGCCAATAAATCCAATCATCAGAACTAGCACCCGTTGATTTCGTCACGCGTACCTCCCTAAATGTGAAAATATTTTATGTTTCTTGCCGACCTGCAATGATGGCGGTAGGATCGAGTGTTTGAAGAAACCTGGAAGAGTTCGTACCATGTGACTACCGTACTACTTTACACTCAAATCTGAGCATTACGACTTAAATTTACAATTATTTTGTTAGCGAAATTCTAAGAAAATCTTTCTTCTCCATTGCAAAGTATCTGATAATATTCTTAATTTTAGGCTTGGTTTCACCCCACAGTACTCAGCTTTGAGATGTCATGTATCGCTAACGAGAAGCCATACTTTACTGGCTGTAGAATGATCAAGTCAAGGAGGATGAGGTTGGTAGTGCATGTAGCAGGAATGGGGGAGACAAGGAATGCGAATAGGATATTGATGGGAAAGCCACAAGGAAAGAGACCACTGCGAAGACCAAGGCG
>NW_019766997.1:0-597 GCF_002891405.2 Cryptotermes secundus | reverse complement strand
ACGTTTTGTACGGACATACGGTTGGAGACACCGTTCACTCTTCCCAGGTATTTTCTTCCTGCACGCGTAAGTTCCGCTGGAATTTTTATACAATGCAATGCAAGAGTTCAATATTTTAGAAGAAATCAAGAAAATTGCTTATAAAAATTAACTTGTCTTCATTCCCACACCGAATGAGGAGAGTCAGCAAGAAGTAGTCCCAAACTGAACGTTTCATTGTTCCGTAAGGGAACACGCTGCTCGTGCATGTCTTCTATATGTAACGGCGAGTGTATGTGAGTGTGTCACTGTATCAGTGCATGAGTGTGCGCCCCCAACAACTTCTGAGTGAGCCGCTAAACCATGTTCTTATTTTCCAATGTCGAATATTCTACACCGGTTTTGTGGCTATATGAATTCTTAACGCGGAAATAATTCCATAAATTTTACTGCAAAATCATACAGTATTGTATTGTGATGTACCATAAAGACATTTTCTATTGTGGCATGTAGACCTGTTGCTGGACAATGACCAGCAAACAAACACTATAGAACAGTCAGTTATTAGGCACTGGCCCGTAAACTACAACAGAGAGACGGCGTTTTCAGTGAGGTCCG
>NW_019766996.1:0-597 GCF_002891405.2 Cryptotermes secundus | reverse complement strand
TTAATAAAGAAATGTGTACAGGATCTGTAGTGTTTCCATTATTTTGTATGTGATTCATGCTGTCACTTGAGATGTCCTGTGGCTGCTGCTTCTCCAGTTCTTTCTAGTTGACTACATAATTTCCTATTATTCTACACTAAGTAATCTTTTCAGCCGGTACATATTGCTAAGTAAACTACAAACCCCCTGACGTGATGTTTCCTCTAAACAGAGCCAATCAATCCTAAAAGTTTGGACATTGTGCAGTTAATACCATGTCAACTTATCTTTCTGCTGTGACACAGGATGGAAGTTTCAGGTGCTGCATTTAGTGACAACATAATATGATGGATAAATAGGCATGGAATATTTGTGTTCTTTAAATTAGATACCCATAACACTTTATCCCTTGTTAACCACCTCATTGAGAGCATACACTAAGAATAAGTGAAGTTATTACCACAAAAGGTTGATTCATATTTTAATTCTTGTTTTGTTGCAGAACAAGAGAAAACAGTGACAGCAACAACAAGACAATAAACAAGCAAAGAAATACAAGGAATTTAAATTTTAGGATAATCTGCAAAATATTTTAAATCCAGTTTTCATTCTTTGCTG
>NW_019766995.1:0-597 GCF_002891405.2 Cryptotermes secundus | reverse complement strand
TGCGGTAGAATGATGTATGTATTAGGATACACACTACATTCCCAGTATGGCTGATGAAGTACACATACATGACATATCAACCAGACTATTTTGGGGAAATACCGACATATCAACTGGAGAATAACAAGAAGTACCAAATAATTTTTTCTTTTAAATCTGAAATCCGTGAAGTCAGGGTCCATTAAATCAATGATTAAGTTCCAAGAATCCCTTCATATTATGCCTCATTCATTTTTACTTTAGCAGTGCCTTGCAGTATTTATACTGGCATGAAATTTGCAATGTTCTCTCAGTACACTCTCAAGCCTTACATGTTTTACATAACATTTGCTATATATGTTTCCAGTGTTCTTAGTATATTTTGAAACCTAGTTACACTGTATGTTATAATTATGCATTGTCCTAAATTGTCCTAAACCAAAGAGGAACAAACCTAACATATTACATGCTGCAACTAAGTACGTTATCCTGAAAATGTAATAGTTCATATCATACAGAGGATTTCATAATAATTCCTTTTGTATACCTTAAACCTGGTTTCCTTACATGTTAGGGTTTCCAGAAAATGTCTCATATATGTAAAAAGTAAAAAAGTAA
>NW_019766994.1:0-597 GCF_002891405.2 Cryptotermes secundus | reverse complement strand
GTGTGACGTCATCAGCTTCGGTCATGATGTTGTTCAGCCTTGCACACGTGAATATAACGCTCATAGACGCGTTATCCTTCCTCCAGTAATTTACTGCAGTTAACTTCGATTGTGCAATTTGAGCAGTATTTTTAAACCCCTAGTAATAAAACGCACAAATTATCTTCTGTACAAGTGTTTATATGGAGTACATGAAAAGGGTGATTTATGTATAGCTCGTGTTTTTCTGCCTGTCTTTCCTCTCGTTTCATCCACAAAATTACTGAACAGATTTCCGTGAAGTCTGGCGAATTTAATTTTAGTTTCTTTCATTCTAACAACTTTATAAGTCACCAGTTCACATGATGCTTAAATCGAAATTTATCCTTTTGATAAATAATGCCTCCTTGTATAATAAGGTTTGGTACATGATATACCGTGCCGATCACAGTGGCCGCGCGGTCTAAGGCATCAACTGTTTTCGCTCGCTCGAACGCTGGGGTCGTGGGTTCGAATCCCATTCTGTCTGTGTGCATTTATTCTGTGTTTATGTTGTTATATATGTAGGTAGAGGCCTCGAGACGTGATGATCCCCGTCCAAGGAGTCCTACCGACAGC
>NW_019766993.1:0-597 GCF_002891405.2 Cryptotermes secundus | reverse complement strand
CCCCCCCCCCTTCATGTTTATTTTCGGTGGAGGGGACGAAAATAACCTCTGTACATGGAAATACATCCATTTTACACATTCTGACTCTGAAGATGGAGGCATGTACCTCATAAACTTTAGCACCATCACCCACATCCACATGGCATAACTGAAGAACAGAATTATGAGTTAACCACTGTACACTCCTAAAATCAGTATCTACACACAAACCCACCATGGTGAATCTTCCAACAGACACCACAACATTTCTTTTGTTTCCACAAAAACCTGAAACTAACTTAACATACTTAAAACTTCAATATAATGGTACTATTTTCTGATCACTCACCTCTTAATTCAAGCACAACCTTATCATAATACTCCTCCAGTGTTTCCATCTGAAGTGCTAATGTTGGACTTGCAACACAACACTACCTAATTAACCACAACTGATGCTAGTGGGCTGAACATGATAAGTATGTGATAAAACGGGCCTGCAGGAAACTGCACACTACATCAACATCCTGCCACATTCTCACTCTGTAGGCTAAACATTGTTTTTTAAACTTCCACAAACAGCCTGAGTGAAAAATGACTTGCAAGTGCCTCTCTTGTACA
>NW_019766992.1:0-597 GCF_002891405.2 Cryptotermes secundus | reverse complement strand
CTGCCGAGCGAGCGAAGACGGTGCATGCCTTAGCTCGTCTGCCGTGACCGGCCCAGGGATAAATTTACCTTTTGCTTATTTCTTTGAAATAAGCTGTCTAAAGGGGCATTCTTATGAGGCACAACCAATTTCTGTGTATAGGTATTCATGTAACATACACATTACTAAACTCCTTAGTAATGCAGTTCCATATGCGACATTTAGCCTGCCATAAATGTGTGAAGAATATTGCATATACACACCAAGGCTCTGATTTAACCTTTTGTCATGAGCAAGTGAAAACTTAATCTTGTACCTTAAAGGAGCAGCGAAGACATTGAGGAAATCTGAGAAGCACACAACCAGGCAAACATGTACACCGAAGAGGAAGGAAAGTGGGAAAAATTGCATAATGAGGAATTTTGTAATTTGTACGCTTCAGAGGATATTATGAATATAATTAAGTCAAGGAAAATGAGACGAAGGAGATGAAAAATTCGTACAGGAATTTAGTGGAATACCAAGATGGATCAAAGGTTCCTTCAAAAGATAATACTAAAATTGTTGTTAAAGAAACGAGATACGAAGTTGTCCCGAATCATCCGGCATTGTGTACGC
>NW_019766991.1:0-597 GCF_002891405.2 Cryptotermes secundus | reverse complement strand
CGGTCGTCCAACCTGTAGCCAGTCGCTATACCGATTGCGCTATCCTGGCTCCACGTAATCGTGATAACCATATGGAATACAGGAACCATAGTACCAAATTACCACAGGGCCCATGGTAACGGAAGTACCCATCGCAAGGAAATTTCGAGCTTTAAGAAATGTAGACCTACAGACGGGCCAACGCAAATATTTTTGAGGTGGGACAGTCATAAAACCGGCAGTATTGTTAAAAGTTAGTATGGTCTATGTGTGATCTTCAAACTTCTCAGTAGAGTGATCAATAAGAAACGTAGAAAAAATGCATTAATGACATTAAAACATCGTCATCTTATTGAACCTGTATATATGACTTGAACCGAAATTTGCGACTGATATTTTTAACATGTTCATCAAAGGTGTTTGCAACAGCTGACAGCATTCAAAGTACCAAGGTACAAAGGACGCGTGTGGAAACTGCGTGCATTCCGGTACGGGCTGCATCTTTTCAGTCTCGTTAATGTCACGTGATTAAGTGACTGTAGACGGGGTTTAGGTTGGCAGTCGGATTTATTGGACTCTTAAAACTCTGAACTACAAGTGACTCTAGATTCACACTCT
>NW_019766990.1:0-597 GCF_002891405.2 Cryptotermes secundus | reverse complement strand
TACTCAACAGCAATAAGGAAAATGCCTCCCACGGTGCTTTCAAAGGGTGGAAAAGGTGATAGAATCGCTGTATATGTTCCCAAGGAGACTATTTTTAAAGAGATGGCAGCCAAAATTGAGTAAGTTAAGCCAGCGTTTCTCTTTTGACCTAGTCCAGGAACTTTCCAATAGCACCTCATATAGGTATGTATGTGCTTGAAGGTGTGCAAGCATTGATGGATATTTGCAGAAACACATAATGAGAAGTGTGGGCGAGTGGTTACAATGCGTCGTTTATAATCCTTCAATAAATTCCTGAACACATAATACAATGTGAGATTTGAGTTTCCTGTTGTGTTGAGCACGAAGATTACTGTCTTCCGGGATGTGACACAGTACAGTTTGGTAGATTTTGGAGGAGCCAACTCCCTTCACCTTCAGCTTTTCTACTCTTCAAAATTTTGGTACCTATCTGCCAAATTGCATTGAGTCTCATCCCCGAACACAGTTAACTAATAACAATCTAAAATAAAACAGAGGGGGAAAATAATTTCACAGACGAAATAATCTGTGCTAGTTAGGCAGAAATATACTGTTGTGTTATA
Organism: Cryptotermes secundus; assembly: GCF_002891405.2. Classification (NCBI taxonomy): domain Eukaryota; kingdom Metazoa; phylum Arthropoda; class Insecta; order Blattodea; family Kalotermitidae; genus Cryptotermes; species Cryptotermes secundus. The sequence continues at coordinate 13 of NW_019766990.1, read as the reverse complement.
CAACATAATAGTT
>NW_019766989.1:0-595 GCF_002891405.2 Cryptotermes secundus | reverse complement strand
TACTCACTTGGGTCCAATCGATACAGCTAGTCCCTATCTCCGGACCAGGACGATGGACGACATTCAAAAACATAGTATTTGTAGGAAAATAGGTTTCAGAACTTCTTGACTAACATGGCTTTCACGGCGTGGTAATCTACTGTTACAGGGAAAGTGCGATCTCGTGGATTGTAACGCTGTGAAGTTCCGTTGAAGTTCACTCAGAGACCCCCAGAAGATCGTACTATTCCTGGTTAACTAGCATGCAGAGAGTTTCAGAAGGCAGGACCATAACTTGCCCGAGCCATAGGGGAGCTCACATGGAGTAGGAAATCAAAATAACCAACTTCGCGATTCATAGCCCCAAAATTGAAAGTAAACTGACGGCGAATCTCTTTTATTAGAAAATGCTGAAGCAATGCGGAGTGACGGGATAGTCCACTTCTACTTTCCAGTGAAGGACAGTGTATTATGAGGAGAGAATAGTACAATGGCCGGTCACGGTAGCCGAGCGGTCTAAGGCATATGTATTCGTTCGCTCGGAAGCCGGGAGCGTGGGTTCCAATCCCGCACAAGGCATGGGTGTTTGGTGTATGTATGCGTTTATTCTGTGTTT
>NW_019766988.1:0-597 GCF_002891405.2 Cryptotermes secundus | reverse complement strand
AAGATGTGCCGGTACCTACTGGATAGGATGCTGGGTCTGGACATTATGGAGAAGGGAAAAATCTTATGCCCTTGCCGGAAGTTGAACCCTGATTCCTCGGCTGTCCAACCCGTAACCCATCGCTATACCGAATCAACTATTATGAACTGAGTTTGTAAATATTATTTAGATGAATTTAATGCTTTAGAGTGTTAAAGTAGTCTGTGATGTGGCAAAACGAATCCAGGTGTTGTAACAGCACGACATCTTACGGAGCCACCACAAGACAATCTATCCTATACTCAACACAGCAAATGGGGAACAGATTGTTAATGCTATTGCCAAGCAAACAGGCCAGCTTTACTCAACAACAATTAGATACCGTTTCACAACCAGCGGCTCGCAACTCCACTCAGACACGCCATATATTATTTGAAAATACTGGTACGTGGTGGTGCTCTCAAAATTAAGCAAACTCTTTTCAAATTTACATTCATGACATAATTTCAGGGAAAATCACATTATAGCTTGTGGATTATTTAATGACGTTACCTTTAGCTTGGAATATATAGCTTATAGCATGACTAAGTGGAACGGTTGCGGGAGGAGCTGGTCATG
>NW_019766987.1:0-597 GCF_002891405.2 Cryptotermes secundus | reverse complement strand
GGGGGGTACCTGGAACTTTTAGGGGACCTGAAGCGACCAGAGAGTGAAACTAAATACCTACCTCCATCAAGTGTAGAGTTTAGGAATACGAGGCGTTATACCTCCACTTCCCCCTATGTCTACTTAGCGTAGTACTTAATTAAGCGCACGGACAAATTAATTTTATTAGCAACAGCTCTTAAGGCAAGCATATCGGAAAGTTTTGACGTGTTTAACATTATGTCTGAGATCATTTAAATTCCCCGAAAAGAGAATTAAGTCTCAGTCACTCACTGTGTGGTAATATCATATAAATAATCAACACGACACTAGAAACTCTCATGCTGGAAGCGGTAGTGGTACAGTCTGATCGTCATCCACGCTGAGAGCCTAAGGCACAAGGTACGCTCGACCTAACCCATCCATGAAGCTTATACATCTTAAAACAATCAATTTCAATCCAGTCTCTGGACCTAAGATTAATTTTAAATCGACCCAATTCGCTTCATTTCCTCCCTCAGAGCCTTTTTTATTTCCTACGATCGCAGACAGAAGCGAAATAACTTTATTCAGTGTCCCAGGAGGAAAAGTCAATATTCTGGGAGGTCATAGTATCGG
>NW_019766986.1:0-596 GCF_002891405.2 Cryptotermes secundus | reverse complement strand
CTGTAGCTATCTTCAGGGCCAAAGATACTGTAAGCAACAAGCAAAAACAGTAAACTCAGCTTGATGCTTGCTTCATGATCATTGCTTGCTTATCATTTCCTTGACACTGGAGATGGAGCCAGTTTGTTCCTCCAAAACACTCATCAGCTACTGACTACATGGCATCACACCCCAGAAGATTGTTCTTGTCACATAAATCTAGTTTGTATTTTATGTTCTATATTGTCTCTACTCACCTGGCCACGACCTAAGCTCACTAAATGATAGATGCTATCTTCTGTTAGAGGACAACCCTCCCTTTCAAGATCACTTTCTGTCAGGTAGAGTCCCTTAGGCACCAGTCCCCCTTCCAACACCATTGTCTGCCAACAAACCAACAAATTCATCATTACGACCTTGACAAATGGTGATGATGATGATAAAGCACTGTGATTTACAATATTTAGAAGTACAGAGCTTGGCAGCATCTAATGAACCCAACAAAGCAGGTCTGGTATCTGTAACTAATGTTGAGGGCAGAGCCAACTTCTGATGCATAGCATTTTTAACCAAATACAAGGTGATGAAAAATGTCCAACATATGTGTCTGTTTAATA
>NW_019766985.1:0-597 GCF_002891405.2 Cryptotermes secundus | reverse complement strand
CTTCTAGGCAACAGCTCCGTAAACACACTTGCGAGAAGGCGCAATGACATCTTAACTATAACGTGACTTGTGTTTTCTGAGTGGTCTGCACTACGCAACAGTAGAACTGTATTTTCTGTGTGTGGTCCGTGCCGACGAGTTATAGGGGACAACGAAGGACGTTTAGAGTTCAGTACCTGTGAGTACAAGGACGAGAATGAAGCATGTCTTAGTGAAGTGCGCTATAACTGATTGTAATTGTGAAGAAGTGTTCATTAAACACAAATATCAAATCTAGAACCCGCTATTTTCGTCACGTGTACCCCCTACACGTGACAATATTAAGCCTGTTGCCTGAAGAGGGAATTCGTGATGGCGAGAATGGCCAGGCAGAATTACTTTTGATTTCATTTAGTGAGAGTTCGTAATCTGAAATTAATGAAAAAAGATACAGAAATTCATTGATTTATTGGCTGATATTACATCATAGACGAACACAAACATCCTGTTTGAGAGAAATTCTTAAACAATTTTAATAATGTGCATCCTGTTATACAAATGTATATAAGGTATTGTTGTGTAGACGGCATACCTTATATACTTTTGTATATCTTATTT
>NW_019766984.1:0-596 GCF_002891405.2 Cryptotermes secundus | reverse complement strand
GGGGGGGGGATTTTCAAGCCACTTGCGCCATTTCAGGCAATTTTCAATCACCCTTGAATATTCAGAACAGAAGAATATTTTTAATATACTTTTAATCTTTATCAGTAATATCTGGTATAGTCCTTCCTTCTTCAATTCTAACGTTTTCCCAAAAATCCAGTGGGGTGGTACATGAAAGTCAATTTACAACCCTGTGTAAACTAGGCTTTATTACGCATTAATATGGTTGAAATTCACAAACAGCTGTTAACTATCGGTGGAAGTCTCCTATATGAAATATCAATAACTGTAAAATGGTTCGTGGGGTATGTGAAAGAGTCAATCTATGGTCATACATAAACGAGGCTTTATTATGAATCAATATGGATGAAAAGTGGAAATGCCTTATGGCATTTAACAGAAATCTCCTATATGAAATTTTAAGAACATTTGTTGAGTGGTTTAGAACCTGATAATACATCAGAGAAAAAGAGAGAGAGAGAGATGACCAGCACACAGAATATTATTTTTGACTTCGTAAAGAATTATCTAGAATTTCTTAATGGTTCCATCAAAGTCATATTCAGATTTATTAAGTTTTCCCACTTCATCTCCTG
>NW_019766983.1:0-597 GCF_002891405.2 Cryptotermes secundus | reverse complement strand
AAATAATTGTTTATTTTCACATTATATCACGGACTATTGTGTCCGTGAACCAAGGTCATATCTTGTCCCTCGTCACGTAATGGCTTCGTGGAAAACGAGCTGAATTAACCTAATTGCTACGTTAGTATCGCCCTCAGGACGTGCGCTGTTCCCAGAAGGGTCATCTTCTGCAGCTCTGCGCTGGGCTGTTTACTGTGAATTTCTACGAAGATATAATGCAGGAACTATTTTAAGAGGCTACCAGTGGCGCCTATGACTACTAGTGGCAGCGTCCCTGTCACTTGCCTCATGCTCCGTACTGCGTATTTATCATTATTAAGCTCCAGTCCTTTCTCAGTATTCTTCAGAAGAAAATAAACTAGGAAATATTAGGCTCCATATATCCGTTAAATTGATTAGGGATTCGTCCACTTTTACTGCAAGCATAAATGCTCGATACAGCCCTTCAGTCCTGCTTCTCAACGCTTCTAATAAAGTTTGCAGCTCCTTGAGGTCTTCAAAAATAAAACACTTTCCCTGAAGGACACATCTTCTTTATGTAATCATGTTTAGTTTACTGTCATGTTTCCTTTATCTTTCTCTCTTCCTTATTTTTTT
>NW_019766982.1:0-596 GCF_002891405.2 Cryptotermes secundus | reverse complement strand
TGCCCCAGCGCCACTTTGTCCATCACAAATCCCACTTGACTAAGACTGCAGCGGTGGGAAACCAGCGACTAACCACTTAGGCTATGGCGTGGCCTTTAAGATAATATTCGTGAATTTGGTGATAGCACCTATGCCTAGATCTCATATGGCTTTTCATCTGAAATCTAGTTTGCATTTCTAGTGTCCTATACATGCGCTATATGCCCCACCCATCTCATTCTCTTTGATCACCCAAATAACATTTAGCGAAGAGTAAAATAATGAAGCTCCTCATTATGCAGTGTTCTCTAGCCTCCTCTTGCTTCCCCTTTGTTAGGTTAAAATTTTCTTTTCAGCACTCTTTTCAAAAATGCTCTCAGTCTATGTTTTCCTCTTCCAGTGAGAGACCAAGTGCCATAACATTATAAAACATCAAGGTAAAGATAAAGTTGTCTCTGTGCTAAAATAATTAAGTACCATGTTATGAAGACATATGGGATAGTAGAGGTATAGCACCAGTATTCTTGACCTCAGCATTTGACGGAGTTCAGTGGTCAGCTTCATGCCTCAGCTGCTTTAACCTCAGGGAAAGAGACCCTGATACCCAATAGATAGGA
>NW_019766981.1:0-596 GCF_002891405.2 Cryptotermes secundus | reverse complement strand
GAGTAACGATTTTAGTTTCATTCTCCGCAGTCAAATTAAAAAAAATCCTTTGAAAAATTCGTCATGCCTTGGCTGGGGGTGAACTCAATTGCCTTTTCTTAAGAGCGTTGAGGTAGAAGCTTGTATTCCTTCTAAACCTTGCATACTGTCCACCCGTCCCCGAAAATTCGTCCAGCTGAGGGTTTCACGTCATTTCCAGATCAGCACTTTTCACCCTAGCATGATGGCAGTGTGCACAACATGCCGAAATGTATCGCTTAGGACCAATGAAAGGTACAAGCTTAATGAATGTAGCACGCATATTTCGATGCTTGACAGCAACCCGTTTTTGGAGTTATTTGGCAACATTTGAAAGTAGCATTCAACGTAAAACGTTAAGAATGGTATTTTAAAACGTAAACACATAAGTGATTACTCGTTATTCTTTTGGTTGTAAAATGCGTGCATGTTGGAAAAAAGGAAACAACGGTATCTACTTCAGCTGCGCACGCAAAGTTGAAAGAAATCAGCATATGTCAACTCAGTTTGCCACACCTTCATAGAAGCGTAAGACACCAAGCGCTAGCTGCAACCGTCTTATGCTTCAGCGAATGACC
>NW_019766980.1:0-594 GCF_002891405.2 Cryptotermes secundus | reverse complement strand
CTACCTGGTCAGTACCTACGGCATTACGTCCTCTGTCATAACAACAAAACCGAACAGTCAGCCCTACACGTCATATTCCTTACCAAAGTAATAATGACTCAGATCAATAAGTCAAGATGTGTGTTTATTTGTTAAGAGCCGTTGTGGAGACGTGGCAATTGCTTCCCCGACACTTCCTTTCGATATATATGAATGTAAAAAATAAAGATAAATTTATATTTACGTGGACAAATCCCGATTTACATGAGCACGACTTTATTGGTGCCGAATGAGACCCTTGTAGGGACAATGAACGAGATTGCAGGACGGAATTCGTTTTTGTTCGGCCTCCAGTAGCCAAAAATGATCTACATGACAATTTACTTAGTTTCCATTGTAAACTACTCGAGGTCAGTTGTGTATAATAAAGCACGTGCAATGTATCTCTATAGATATTTTTCTTCCATCATAGAGCCTAAATGAGAGAAAGTACTTTAATCGCATAAAAAACTTAAAACTAGAAGCACATTAAAATATGAAATATATATAAATGTTCTTTTTGTGACCCTAATATATGTATTTGCCGGTCACGGTAGCCGAGCGGTCTAAGGCATG
>NW_019766979.1:0-596 GCF_002891405.2 Cryptotermes secundus | reverse complement strand
TGCACCATCAAACCATGTCCAAAATTTAAGAAATGGAGTAATTCACACATATATCCAAAGGAGCATACTTTCTGGTTGCAAGAAAAAATATGCATTTGCATTAAAATCCGGTCCCTAGTCATAATGCCCTAGAATATTCAGTTTGTACATTAACCTTGTAAGTGCCTGCTTCAGTTCCTGCAGTGAAGGGTCAGAACGCTGCAAAATTGAGGTCCAGTAGAAATGCAGACCAGTGCTGTTATTATTAACTTACTTAGATTCATTGCCATTTTGAGAAAAATGAACTGAAATGTGTTTTAGTATTTAAATTATATTGGCTAAAAACCATACAAATGAACAGATTATACACAATGCACATAATTACTGATAATATTTTGGACAGCCCTAACTCAAAAGAGCAGTGCATGACCTGAAATTCAAAATGTTGGAAATTTTTACTATTTTGGCAGCTTATGATCAAAATTTCGACCAAATTGTTCATTAAAATTGTTATGAGATTTTTTATGCTGTTTTGCAGTAGCATGTCATCCAAGTCACTAGTCCTCGTGTGGCTCCTCACAGCCATGGAATAAGAAGCCATGTTATCAGAGACAGTT
>NW_019766978.1:0-596 GCF_002891405.2 Cryptotermes secundus | reverse complement strand
ATAAATTTTACAGCGTGACCTTAGAGATTCGTAACTTCTGTTCAGGCCATATTTTATACAGAGTAAATTTGCTACGTGGCGACGGCGCGAAGCTTTATTTACCGTTTCCTGTAGCAGCAATTACTATCCATGTTAGGTGGGTCCCTTGCCACCACGGCATAGCCCGTCCTCAGGTTGGGGATGGGGACACGGCGTCCACGTATGGAGGGAAGCTGCGAATATACTTAAAGAGCAGCCGCGGACAGCCGACATGGGGTGGTCATCCAGCTTGGCTTCGGACCAGGACGGATTATATGGATAAACGACCCAAACTACAGACAACGGACAAGTTTGGACGTGGCAGTTATGAAAGAAATATTAAATGTAAGTTAGATCTAGTGGGAGTACAGGAGGTCAGATGGAGCAGTGGTGACAGAACCAGCAGGCCAACATACATTTTTCTCTGGAAACAGAATGAGAGTCATGAATTAGGTGCAGGTTTTCTGTGCGTAAGAGAAAAAAGTCAGCAATGAGAGGGTAGATTTTGTTTCCTCTATAAATATTAAAGTTGGTGATAGACCAAAAACAACTGGAGAATGTGAAATGTTTTAAATATT
>NW_019766977.1:0-596 GCF_002891405.2 Cryptotermes secundus | reverse complement strand
ACGGTTTACATTCTTAATAGCAGCTCTAAATTCCAAATGGTTTACTTACTGTCCGCCCACTTATGTAAGAACAAACGTTTCCTTATCAATAAATTAAAGTAGGAGCAACACTATGTGCAGGTCATACAAAGCTGTAATTAATTTTGGTATGCTGTACTTTTCGTGTATGTATCATGCGGAAAGGTTGGATGCTTGGCCCTGTTTATTTTACAAGGCCCAGCGTATTCCTGTCATGTAGATAACAACACAAATTGCTCTGTGTACTTTAGAGTCTAAGCTAAGTTCCACAAGGGACAGATCCATCTAAGCAAATTGCTCGCTATTATGCTTCCTGATTAATTAGGGTATAACCCGGACATTATCTAATCTCAAAATCCATAGCACCGGAAAATTGTTCTCTACTGTTTATTAAATGTAAACACAAATTATGGGGTTGGATTTGCTTCACAAAACGGTTCGCTGCTTAAAATTAAATTTGTCCTATATAATGCAGAAAGCTTATTATGATTCGATTGACAGTACATATTTGTATATATGTAAAAGGTAAAATTGCCTCTGTGCTTAACTAATTAGGCACTACGCCATGAGGACTTATG
>NW_019766976.1:0-596 GCF_002891405.2 Cryptotermes secundus | reverse complement strand
GTATTGTTGCTGCTGCTGATAAAGCTGTCATTGGCCATGGCTTCACTGTTGCCAGGGATACTGCTACTGTTGTCTATTGGAAGGTCTATTACTGCTACTGAGTGGATCAGAGGGTGCCAGTGGATCTCCATAAAGACTACTGCTGCTACCTCTACTAGGAGGGCTACCATGGCTACTGTCATGGGTCTGGGGCTGCTACTACTACTACTGGAAGAGCTACTGCTGCTGCCTCTACAGAAGGGCTGATGAATTGCCTTTGTGGTCAGAACATACCTTATAATTCCAATTACATATTTGGATGTCCTCTTTTGTATGGTACTACAGCTACTGCTGCAATCCTAGGCTTCCAATCACCAATGGAAAGGCTGCTGCTATATGGGCCTAGGGTTGGTGCTGATACAACCACTGCAAGAGCTGCAGTGGCTACCATGGCCCTAGGGCTGATGCTGCAGCTACTGCTACCTCCACTGGAAGGGCTACAGCTGCTAGGTGTATTGCCAATTTTAATTGCCCCAGGATCCATGCCATATTTATTGCACAGTAAGTTCAGTGTACTACATGTATAAGAGAATTCATACATTGAATTATTACAAAAA
>NW_019766975.1:0-596 GCF_002891405.2 Cryptotermes secundus | reverse complement strand
TCTATCTATCTATCTATCTAACCGCATGCCCGATCTGTCAGTCTCTCTGTCTATCTATCTGCTCTATGTTTCTACAGTCCTTGTGGACATTGGCCACTTTTATGTTTATTAACCTATACACAGTCGGTAGGACTTCTTGGGCGGGGCATCAGCCCATCTCAAAACCGCTACATACACACAGAATAACACAGATACAGAATAACCGCACACAGACATCCATGTCCTGAGTGGGATTCGAACCTATGATCCCCGTGTTCGAGCTGGTGAAGGTGGTCCATCCCTTAGACCGTGAGGCCACTCTGATCGGGATATTGTTGTCTAGAGAATTTGAAACTGCAACATTCATCTTTGCATTAACCCTTGCACGACCGACGGGGAGCGTAGACTTTGTTGCAGTTTTCCCGTAAAGCTCTGGATATGGCACTTTCTACTCGCCGGAACATGTGAGCTGTACTTCAAGTGTAAAGGTTTTGACGGGAATGAATATAGACTACCTCTGTAATCTGTTGTGGTATTTCATATATGTATGTACACACATACGCCTAGTTTTTCCAAGTGTTATCTTTATTCCGACAATGTAACTAACGCTTGGGAAT
>NW_019766974.1:0-596 GCF_002891405.2 Cryptotermes secundus | reverse complement strand
GATCCATTTCAATATTGTCCAACCACCTACGTCTTTGTCTTCCTAATTATCTTTTTCCTTCTGGTTTCCTATATGCGTTCCTCTCCTCCCCTTTTCGTGCCCTGACCATCTCATCCTCCTTGACTTGATCATTCTACTTGTCGAAGGGTAAAAGCATAAAAAATCAGAAAACAAAAAGTGACGTATGGAATAAAAAGACTGCAGATAACGTTAAAGAGACTTTACTAATCTATTTTCATACGTTTTGACGCCGGGACTCAAACCGCAGTCTCTACATTCTTCCTAACTAAATATTATGGGGTCATTGAACTCTGTTGGTATCGCATTCTGAATGCTCTGTACTTCGGCAGAATTTGAGTATAGTTCTGCCATCTAGCGAGAAACACCAAAACATCCAACTCTCGGGTGAAATGTTCCAGAGACTGGAGACGTCTGGTGACCGGTACCAACGGTTCAGCAAACAACCAGATGTTCATATTCATCCTGAATTTCGTCCTAGGAAGTCCGCAGGCGGTACAGCGACGGGCTACAGGCTCGATGGTCCTCGTTCGATTCCCGGCAGTGCAAGAATTTTCTCTTCTCCACAGCGTCCAGAC
>NW_019766973.1:0-596 GCF_002891405.2 Cryptotermes secundus | reverse complement strand
CCTCATCCTCCTTGACTTGATTGTTCTAATTATACTTTGAGGAGAGCACAAGTTATGAAGCTCCTCATGAAAAACAAATTTTTACAGTTGTTTTACCTGCTTATTAAATTTCTTTAAATACGTTTAATTTGAGAATATTTTATATGATTTAAGGTTCTCACAGCGATGACTGAAGTGTACTGATATCTTGAATGTGACGTCGTGTATTTCTGCAGACACAATTTCGTGAGAAGCTGCTGTCTCCATCTGCATACCATTTATATTTTACCCTGAAGGCTGAGGCAGTAAGTTCTTCCGAAACACCGTTACCTATCTACCAAACCAAACGGTGTAAGACATCTTCTGATGGTAGATTGTTCACGAGTTGAATGTAGAACTCTCTTTTGTTTAATCATATCCAGTCTTTGTACCGGTTCCGCAGCATTCCAGCGTTGAGCAGAATGGATGTGACTAGAGCGCCATTATAGCGAGTCTCCTTCTTTTGTTTCTTGCGCGATAGAAACACAGTGAAATATTGCAGATCAGACATTCCTCGACATCTACGTTTCTTGTCGCACAATTGCAGACAGGCGGTATTTTCTGCTTTTAAAAATCTC
>NW_019766972.1:0-596 GCF_002891405.2 Cryptotermes secundus | reverse complement strand
CCATGGACATGAATCAGTGTAACAGGACGCTAAAATATAATATTTACAATAATTACGTTTATAACATATTGTTGCATGTCTGCTGAAAGTCAGCCAGCAGACAGAGCCTTTGCTAGTGTATCGCTCTACAAATACGCCCGTTGTTAGGCGATGTATCAATAAACATATCTCCAAAACAGTAGTAATATCACACAATAATCGGAGAAATGTTGTTGACGGTGTTTCTTTTAACATTTGCGGTTATGGTCCTCATGTAACATTCTCTCTGACGAGAGGACGGGTCTGTCGTTTACAATTGCTGTTGGTTCAGGCCTGAGCAGTCATTCTCGGGTCCGAGTACCGCGGGGCTCATGGCCATATTTTACTGTTTCTGATTCGAGACTCCCCAACCTGTAGGGCCAGGTCCCCGTATGTATAACCCCCAGGAACAGGGTGGCCCGGTTATATCCCCAGGCACTGGATTCCCTTTTCATCGCCTCACGCGACTATAATAAACTTCGTCTAGCACTTCTTATATTTTCCTATGTGTGTTAGTTGACGCGGGGACGTGTTTACTGAGCCGTTTCCTAACAACGGTTATCTCGTCTGGTTCCATT
>NW_019766971.1:0-596 GCF_002891405.2 Cryptotermes secundus | reverse complement strand
ACACCTGAACATTGTTCTCTGCTGACTTTTCTAATTTTCCTTTCTTGTAATGTGAAAATGGGCGATCGATGCTTCCTAATATAGTACATGAAACTTCTCAAGTGATCTTTTGTTTTGAAATAAGTCTCCAGCAACACACGCAAACTTCAAAACTTGAAGCCGCTGCGTTTAAATATTTACACAACAGGACACACGTATCTGTCAGCCGCTGTATGTCAATAGGTCACATAACCCGAAATCCCTATAGGGTCTATATGAAATGTGTTATCAACCATAGTGAAGTCTTAAAATAATATAAAAAATATGCTCCAAGTGGGAGCAACAGGAATAGATGGATAGATCGGTGATTGGGTGGATGGATGATGGCTGGATGACGTAATTAGTTTTGTTGTCTTACCTAGACATGTACAGTCTCCCGTACTCATCTTACTGCTGAATTCTGAACCACATTTTCAGTTCGGAATAATGATACAGCTCGTTATAACATTCGTCCCTTTAGCGGTCAGTTTTGGTTTGTTTTGTGTACTTTTTTGTTCTAAATCTGCGTCGCTTGAAACTGACGCAACTTACGTTTATTTTACATTGTTCAGCTTCGT
>NW_019766970.1:0-596 GCF_002891405.2 Cryptotermes secundus | reverse complement strand
GCATGTCACTATAGATAGACAGCGTTGTTTGTACACTGCAGTACGGAGATAATCTTTCTATATTTCCCAGCCCTACATATCTGGGAGCGGTTATTATAGAAAACATATCCATTAGCTCTCCTAAATACAGTTGCAGAATAAGCTAACGAGTACGCCAGAACAAAACACATACGTAGAGGATACAAAATGCCTGCATATGCAAAGGGTAGAGGCCGAATCCGTTGCCATGTCAATTCTCCTTCGTGTCTGGTAAGTATACCTGGAGTTCTGTAAACGAACCGTCTAGAACAGCAGGATTAAAAGTGAGACAAAATATTTTATTTCATGGGAAATTACTGTCTTATAGAATGTACGTAATATGTTGTAGTCTGGTAGAAATATATTAAGGCTTCGAAGGAACATACTGACACATCTTCAGTGCTGAAAAATAGACCAAACTAGCAATAAGTAAGCAAAGTACGATGTAGTGTGAAATGACGCCTGAAAGCCGGATGTGCGCAGTCAGAGAAGCACAACAGAGACATATGTTGAGAGACAACGGCTAGGTAAACAGTTTCCGAAGCAACGAATTAACACAACTTTCGTAGCAACAGAAG
>NW_019766969.1:0-596 GCF_002891405.2 Cryptotermes secundus | reverse complement strand
GCCTGTTAACACGCGAACGGTCCACCATGTTTAAAAGCAAAAAACTTTCTAAAGGGTGCGCGGTCCGCAAAGTGTTAATTTATGATTTGCACTAATCCAAACAAAATTTAATTAATATTCAATATTCAGCCTACTTTCCTCACTTTATAAGGAAAGATACGATTATGGTATCAGGGGTTTGGTTCCTAGTAGGGGCAAGAGACTTTCCCCTTCTCCACATGTCCAGACTGGCTCCTGGGCCCACCTAGCCTCCTCCTGGGGGACTCTGTCAGCGGTAAAGCAGTCCAGGTGTGAAGGTAACCACCCACTTCCATCTACTACTGAGGCTAAGAATGCATGGAGATATACCTCCTCTACCATCTTCACGGCATGGTGCTTAATTAATTAAACACAGTTAACATTAAATTTACCTTCATCAATGCCTCCAATAACTCACATAATAAGTTTTTCATGAAAGTTGATACACATATCATGCCACCAGAGGTCACCCCATCCTTCTATTTCTAATTTCCTGTCAACGATTAAATCAAATGATGGCTGTGCAAACTTGCACGGTGGGAGTGACTACAGTGCCACTTAACATAATGTAAAAAAAA
>NW_019766968.1:0-595 GCF_002891405.2 Cryptotermes secundus | reverse complement strand
TTAATGGAAACCTGAATTTAGTGTAAGAAAACCAATTCCCCCAGAATTTTACTAAACAAGAATTTCAGTGTATTATGAAGTCTTGTTGGGCAATCAGCCATGACAGTATAGAATGAATTTCTGGTGTTTCAGAGACTGTCTCTTCTTCTGTCACAGGAAACTGGTGATGAACTGTTTATTTTATATATAAATACTTGTAGTTCACAGAGTCTGGACAGCACCTATCACATCAGTCCCTAATCAAGGGTGAGACAGTCTCTGTAACATTAGAATTGTACTCCATACTGTCATTGTTGATTGACTGAGAAGAATTTATTGGTCACATATATTCTGTACAGTGCTTATATACATGGAGAAGAACCGGGATAACATTGTAGGGATAGCGACTGGCTATGGGCTGGACAACCAAGGGACCAGAGTTCAAGTCCCGGTAGGGTGAAGTAGTTTCTCTTCTCAATGTCATCAGGACTGGCTGTGGGGTCCACCCAACCTCCTGTACAGTAGGCACCAGGGGCTCTTTCCCTAGGAGTAAAGTGGAAGGGGCGTGAAGCTGACCGCTCACATCCAACTAGTGCCGAGGTCAAGAAAATGTGGA
>NW_019766967.1:0-596 GCF_002891405.2 Cryptotermes secundus | reverse complement strand
AAACAGCTCTACCTAAAAACAGAAAATAGAGCTGCTGAATATTTTCAAGTGTCTGCCAGTTACAGAAGCCTATGAGTGCCTATGAATGTGCATGTGTAGACAACAATGTGCAAGTTATGCATGCTTTGTGTCTGAAAATTTACAGCATTTATTTCTTACAAATAGTTTGTATGAAATGTGAAATTTGTTTCCAGTGCTCAGGCAATGTATGTTTATGTCTGTACCAGCTACGGTGTTATCACATATCCATTCTCATGCTCATTGCTGCCCCCAAGAGCATCATTGCTATAGATTCTGAAGACTGTGGAAAAATTGGAAACCTGCTGCTGCTCTTCCTTGGAAATTTTCCAGAAAGGGTCATCAGTAAATAGTAGAGCTGGGACAAGTTGTTTTGGTCGTCCCATGAAAAACGGATGTTTCAACATGAAGCCTGTTAATGGTAATTACCATTTTTTATATAATTACACACATACTTAAGCCAAAGTCCAAAAATCACAGCCCCCCTGTCCCCCCCCCAAATAAATGACAAACATATAGACTACTATATTTTATATATCTACATTCCATATGCATATATGTTTATTCATTCATTCATT
>NW_019766966.1:0-596 GCF_002891405.2 Cryptotermes secundus | reverse complement strand
TACATAGCGATATTATTAAGAGCTCGTTGCGAACGCGCTCAGTGGCTTTTTGTTAATAGGCGTCACAGTTTCACGGGGAATTCCATTGTTCTGACCACGAGGAAAGCTGCAAAATCATCTCTGTAGCACGTGATCTACATTCCCGTATGTGTGTTACAGACACAATGAGGGAATATGGCAGCCTTCGGTTTCAAGATCGTTGGCCGGCCTTGAACCCGCCCGAGTGTCCCTTGAGGTAATAGTAAGGCACGAAAACCCACAAGCCCACGTGACGAATCATCCGCAAGATTACAACCTCCAATTCCTCTCTTTTCTTCACGCCCTGTATGTTTCCATTTCCCATTTCCACGGTAGGGTAGAAACTGCTTCGAGATGATATTAAGTACAGAAAGACGTTCAGAACAAGCAGTCTCTTCTAGGCAACGGTAGACTAGAGAAGAATTGCTTTATTTATACGTTATTTAACTCCACTGTATCAACTTTAAGGGTGGAGGGGCACGCGGTAGCGTAGTTGTTGAGGCACTGTGCTACAAAGCCAAGGGTTCGATTCCCGTTGAGGTGGATTTTTTCAATTTACTCAATCCTTCCAGCCGTAT
>NW_019766965.1:0-594 GCF_002891405.2 Cryptotermes secundus | reverse complement strand
TAGCTTTGCGTCGCTTGCTTGCTAGCTTGCTAAATTTGCGTTGTTAACTTCCTAGTTTGCGTTGCAAGTTTGCTACTTTTGCGTTTGTAACTTGCTACTTTTGTGTTCCTCTCTTGGTAGCTTTGCGTTGCTAGCTTGCTAGTTTGAGTTCTAATTTGCTAGCTTTGCAATGATAGCTTGCTAACTTTGCGTTGCTTGCTTCCTAGCTTTGCGTAGCTAGCTTCTTAATTTTGCGTTGCTAGCTCTATTGTTTTGCGTTGCTAGCTTTCCGTTGCTAGATTGCTAGCTTTTCGTTTCTCGCTTGCTGTCTTTGCGTTGCTAGCTTGGCAGCTTTGAGTTGCTAGCTTGCCAGCTGTGCGTTGCTACCTTTCCAAATTTGCGCTGCTGGCTTGCTAAATTTGCTTTGCTAGATTGCTAGGTTTGCGTTGTTTTCTTGATAGAATTGCGTTGCTATCTTGCTACCTTTGCGTTGCTAGCTTACTAGCATTGCGATGGAAGTTGCTAACCTTTGCTTTGATAGCTTGCTGTCTTTGCCGTGCTAGCTTGTTAACTTTGCGTTGCTAGCTTGCTATCTGTGCGTTGGTAGCTTGCTAG
>NW_019766964.1:0-596 GCF_002891405.2 Cryptotermes secundus | reverse complement strand
CAATGCGTCATGAAATCAGTTCGTTCTTTTTGAATAACCCTGTATTTTACAGTAATCAGTTCTTTGAGGCTGGACATTCCATATATGGCAACAGAAGATGCAAACTGGGAAGCCTTTCCTTATTACCTAATCTGTTTCCATCACAGGATCTAACTAACATGTCACCTTCCTCATTCCTGGTCACCATCTTTTATCTCTAGAATGGTCTTGCAGTTTGAGGAAGAATTTATATTTCTTGTTGCCCTTATTGGCTCATTGCCTACAATAAAAATGTGAACCTTTTCAAAATGAAGGCTACATTGGAAAATATGAAGTTGTTGACCAGTTTGAAGTTTTGTTTTTCCAATTGATGCAGTTAAGTTACTGATATGTAAAAGTAGCTACTATAGAGGGTAACATAAGAAAGATATAATGGGACAGTCTACAGAACAATAATTCTGAAGAAGACGAAATAGATACTACTGTATCAACATTCGTTTTATTAACTGTTGGTGCTAATGCTACATGTTTTGACCCTTTTCTTGGGTACAAGAACACTGGTACTATGTGGTGCAATCAAAAAGTTCCTGAAATTTGAATTTTGCGCGCGAATGGTT
>NW_019766963.1:0-596 GCF_002891405.2 Cryptotermes secundus | reverse complement strand
TTTGGTTTCTTTTGGGTACCCCCTCGTATATCACAGGACAGAGATGAAACACTTTCACTACTTTTTTAATTTCTCAGTAATGATGAAATTGAAACTTTTCAACACTATAATATAGTGTTGTTTTATTTCCAGTTGTATTTTTCCCATCAGCAAACATTTTTTCTTAATCAGTATACTCCATGTTAATTATCTGCTGCATGTTTGGGCTTTGTGGCTGTCATCAGGTCAGCTATGCACATTCACTATTGGCTCCACACAGGCATTCCATAAACATGGGCTATTTTAAGGTGTCAGCAGTGGAGCCAATAGTGAATGTGCATACCTGATAATGGCTGAAAGTCCAAAACATGTAATATCTAATTATTGTATAATGTAGATATATGGAAGTTGTACTAATGAAAATAAATACAGTCAAAACTGTGAAGGTAATAAGAAATTTTCCAAAATTGATCCGATTGTGGAGTGCCTGTACAGCAAATTTAGCAGCCTTTGCAGATTGAAGGAAAATATGTCCTTTGATGAATCCTTGACTCTGGATGGGCAGATTGGGATTCAGGGAGTACTTTCCCTTGAAGGCTACTATTCGTATTCGTATT
>NW_019766962.1:0-596 GCF_002891405.2 Cryptotermes secundus | reverse complement strand
ACATTTTACATTTCTAAAGAGCATCATTCTAGTATTCTTTTTACAATTTTTGGCAATATTACAAGGAAATATCACACGATCACATGCTGTGTTTTATGGGCATTCTTACGGTCTTCGTTATATGTTTCATCTTTTGCTTTCTCTTCATTTTAATTCTTTTTTTATCATTTCCTCCCATGCAACAAGCCTAGGTCATGAAATAACTTCCAAGTTATTACACCTTTCACGATCGTAATATTACATTAAAATTAATTACTCTTGCGGTACTGGCTGTGTAACACTGGATTTGAAATTTGTTTCGTGCTCTCTGAAGATCTTCTGTCGATAGTACAAAATGTCCCTAAATCTAATTCCAATGGAAAGTAAAGTAAATATGTGCTAAAAGCAGTTTAACTTGCATAAAGTTTATAAACTGTTCAATAATTTTCAGAACAAGATATACATATTTTCTGTCAGATCCGAAATTTCTACAGCAGTGTCTATGAAGAGAACGTTTCCTCCGAAACGTCAGCCTTTCTCCGAAATGCAGGCGTTACAACCCAGAAGACCGCTCTCTGCATGGAATTTATGTTCCTGCTGCTGGGCGTGTGCATTTG
>NW_019766961.1:0-596 GCF_002891405.2 Cryptotermes secundus | reverse complement strand
ACTTTCGTTAATATGGATATCCGTATATTCTGTGCAATGTTGTTTTCGTCTATTCGATTACTTTCACTATATTTAAATTCGTTTTGCCTTAGAACATTGAAGCACATTTGACTGTCCTCTTAGCAACAGGCACAATACTTAAATTCAGTAACTAAGAACTCGTCACGGTTTTAAAATACCTGTATACAGAACTATAGTTTAGTAACTGTAATAGTGTTTTGGGATGTGACACCGTGAAGTCTGGCAGAAGCATACCAACGTTTCGGATGCTCCCTCCATCTTCTAGGTAGAAGAGTAGAGGTCGCGGCTTACTTACGCATTAGAAGGTGATACAAGTAACTTTAAAAGTTACTGCCATGCTTTCAAACACATCAGCCCTGCCAGCATTAGAAAATTCTTTGTAAAAATAATACCGGAAGCCTAGTCTTAAGACCTTGCCAACAAGTTCATAAGGTTCAGTTTTCACCTTTATTCCTCAAACGCTACACCTTTGGTGCCGTCTTGAAAAGGTTAGACTTTTGGTTTCGCTTTTAAATATGAACAAAAAAATAAAATTAAACCTTCTGAGATTAGGTTTTTAGTTATGCATTTTTTTT
>NW_019766960.1:0-595 GCF_002891405.2 Cryptotermes secundus | reverse complement strand
TCTCACAACCCTATGGGCCTTCACGACCTCTTACAGGGATAGCTTCACCTTTTAAATTTTAAAGACTACTTCATCTAGGGCTTAAATGAACTTGTATAAATATATTTTGATTTTTTTGACAGTCTTCGATGAAATTCGATATATCAAATTCTACTACATCAATATTACCTTGTGTAGGCTAATTTTCATTCACTTCAATTCGTTTAAAGGTCCACATTAAGAGCTCAAATTTCATAAATTATTCGCCTAAGAGAAAAATATCTTGAATTAAAATTGTAGGCAATCATAAAATCTCTTCATGTTTATCTTCTACACTATTTGCACAAACTCACCGATTTCGAAAAGTCACTAGCAAAGTAGCAGTACTTAAGATGGGGCGTGTCACCGAGAGTATTATCCAATATCCTGTTCAATTTCCATGTATATACACTCGAAAACTGATCTACAATTAATACTGGCCAACACTTATCGAGCACAAATCTACGTTGATTGAATTCAGTTAAAGGCTTATACGTCCCAAAACAGAAATGAGCTTGAAACAATGGATGTGTAAATCAAATATGTAGTGTTCAATCACAGTATAAGGAAAAATAAG
>NW_019766959.1:0-595 GCF_002891405.2 Cryptotermes secundus | reverse complement strand
ATAAATTCTGTACTTCTGACTGGCTACATTTTCAAAAATCACTTATATTTTACTGACTTTGCAAAACTTAAGTGGATCAATTGAAAACATTTCTCGAGACCGCTGCGGCACACGTTACAGCATTGACGATATGTCAGCCTATATGCCTATCGCCAACCATTGTCGAGATGTTACAGAACGTAATATTGTTTGTACGGCCGGATCATACACTAGCTATAATGTTAATGCATCGATTCCTTGAGGTTTGTTTCTTATGAGCTGAAGAAAATCTAAATTTCAAATTAAAATATACAGCAACTCCTAACGTAAGTAATTGATTGTTCGGTTGTTTAAAGATTTGTTTCAATTTCCTAATCTATAGAGTGTGGAAGGTTAAGGAGATTTCAAATTGTGAATTGAAATGGATATAAAAGGAAATGACATTTACCTCTTTTACGGTACTACAGCAGGAATTTAATGAAAGTACTATGGAAAACCACGAAATATTTAATCCACGATAGACCATTACCTGACATGGATTCAACCCCAGGGTCTTCAGAGTATAAAACAGGAGAGAAACCGAGTTCGGTGTTACGAGTTGATTCCCAAGTTTTAA
>NW_019766958.1:0-595 GCF_002891405.2 Cryptotermes secundus | reverse complement strand
GTGAAGAGCATTATCTTCTGATATATAACTCCGTGGTCCACTGAAAGTCAACCGACGTTTTGCAGGAACATATTGCTTCCATCTTCAGGGTTGTGTAAGCAACCTGCTTTCATGCTGGTATCTTGCTCAGCTTATTTGACTCTGAAGATGGAGGCAGTATGTTCTTCCACAACATCAGTTGACTTTCAACAGACTACACAGTGGTGTTTCCCAAAAGACAGTACGCTTCATAACCACTGCTGTGAGAACCTCACATGCTACGTGAAGTGTTATCTCTTTGCTTTTTGTATTGACATTTTATTCCATATTCATTATTTTTCTTGTGTACAAAATGCTGTTAAATTCTGGGCTTTAATATGTAACAGTATGATTGTGAAGCTGGTTTACATACACTTATTATTGTTACAGTCAATTTTTGTTTCTTTGTCAGTGTTTACATAAACAACATATAGAAAACTACCTTATGAGTTACAGGTCAGCCCAAATTGAAAGAACATGCGACATGTATCTTTGCAAATAGTATGACTTTATTAATTACTTCGACATTGGCTGGTATAGGCCATCAGAAAAATCTTCTGCCTTTCAGGCTGATTGA
>NW_019766957.1:0-595 GCF_002891405.2 Cryptotermes secundus | reverse complement strand
CATGAACGCCTTATCATATTGTGACTGACGCAGACGAGAGCACTTGACGAAGTCCGTGCTGTTGTATTATTTGCCTCTTTTATATACAGATGAGAGGGAAGAATAATGTGGCATGTAGATCCGTTGCTAGGCAACGACAGCGAAATAAGTAGCTATACAATAGCCGTTGCTAAGTAAAGGATCCGTAAACAAGCACGTTTCCACGGTAACAATTGCACTATAACAGCGGTGTTTTCTATGCGGTCCGTGTCGAGATGTGAGGAGTGAGAAGTCAGTCGGTTGGTGAGTTAATGAACCACAAAACTGCCGGGGTTCAGTTGTGAGCATTTCCTGCGGGAAGCTGGTAACTTAGGTCAAGGAGAGTTCAGGAACCCAGAGGAGGGGAACGTCCACCTTTGGAAGCCGTTGCCAAGCAACGACTATTGAAGACTATAACAGAGTGAGAAGACATAATGTGTCTTGTAGTGGTTTACGAAATATGTAGAACAGCGAGAGGTTTAGTTATGAGTTCTAAGATTTCAATTAAGCCTGTTACCAATCCATAAGTCAGGGTGCTGAGGAGAATATTTGGACCGAAGAGAGATGGAGTGACGGG
>NW_019766956.1:0-595 GCF_002891405.2 Cryptotermes secundus | reverse complement strand
AGCACTGGAGTGTTCGCATTACAGAATCTCAAATTCCAAATTAGGATCTTTAAGTAAAATTTAGCCAAAAGATTCATTGGTACATCTTAATTTATAAAGAATGAGTGGAACCAGTGGACGTTCGACTACACGCCGGCCTTGAGGAAAATGGTAAAAGGGTTACGTCTTTCGCCACCAAAGGAGACCGGTCCATTAACACATAATATTGTTCATAATAATTCATTTTTATTACAAGAAAATGCAATAATTTTATTTAATTCCTAATTTAAAATTCAAATAAAAAGTTATAGTATTTTGTTTCAGTAAAATGAATTAATATTTTCTGATTACTTGTGCGGGGTAGCGCAGTCGATATAGGGATTGCCTACGGGCTGGACGACCGAGGGATCGGAGTTCGAGCCCCTGTAGGGTCAGAATTTTCTCTTCTCCTTATCGTCCAGACCGAATCTGGGGGACACCCAGGCTCCTATCCAGTGGGTACAGGGGATTCTTTCCCCGGGGTTAAAACGGCAGGGGCGTGAAGCTGATCACTTACCTCCGGCTAGTGTCTAGGTCAAGAAAACTTGGATCTATACATCCACTCCCCCATACGCCT
>NW_019766955.1:0-595 GCF_002891405.2 Cryptotermes secundus | reverse complement strand
TGATAAGAAGCTGGGTGGGCCCCAGAGCGCTGTGGAAAACAGCAACATCTTTTGATCCTACCGAGAATCGAACCTATATATCCCGCTTGTCCAGCTTGTAACCTAGACGCTATAGCGACGGGATGTACCCGTGTTTTATGGAAACCAAAGGTCCAGTACCATGCGAGATTTTAGGTGATTATAAGTCGCTCTGCTAACATGAAGACGGAGGTAATGCACTCCCCCGAAACATCGATATCAGATTATATAACATCTTCATTCTCCATACCAAGTTCACAAGAGTAGTCAGAGGATCCTGTCCCGTGCAAGATTCGTGTAGTCCACTTCCTTATCTCTGTTCCTGTAAGATCCATTTCAATACTCGTACTACCGTTTCATCAACGCCTGCTTCCCCCAAGTTGCATATCATCTCCAGCTTTACTGTTTAAAATGTTGTGTTCCTCATCTATCCCTTTACAGCCACATGCCACGCCATTCACACTGGCTTTGATTCGGTATTTCACTATAAATCCAGTCTAGAAAACCGAGATTAACGGTCGTGGGGAACCGATGCGCTGACCACGTGACACCCTCTACCCGCTAAAGTTGGCACTAA
>NW_019766954.1:0-595 GCF_002891405.2 Cryptotermes secundus | reverse complement strand
AGATGTCTTGTGTATGAGAGAACATGGCAAAAATAATTTCTGATTAGTTATTTCAGAGACCTCAAGACAAAAAGAAAAGATGTTTTGGACACATAATGCATATTTCAGCTCCATGAGCAATTATAATCGAAATGTATCGATACGGGATAGTGTGTGACTATAGACGGTTTGGATTGGCTGTCGAGTTTACTGGACACTTTAACACATAACTCTTGACTACAGTTTACAAGTCGTTATCACACAGACTAGTGTTCTTAATTACGGATTTCACTGCATTTCTTGGCAGCGGCTTCCAACGACGGAAGTTCCCCGTCCTTTGCGTTCCCGAAATATCTCTTTCCTCAGCTATTGCAACTCACGACTACCTGACTGACTGTTTCTAAGGAACGTAAGGTAAAGTTTTCCCTGTGCTTAAGATGTTAAGCACTACGCCATGAAGGTGTATGGGGGAGTAGATATATATAGATCCACATTTTCTTGACCTTGGCACCAGATGGAGGTGATTGGACGGCTTCCCGCCCGGTCCGCTTTACCCCCGTGGGAAGAGCCTCCGGTACCCATTTGATAGGAGGTTTGGTGGACCCCAGAGCCGGTC
>NW_019766953.1:0-595 GCF_002891405.2 Cryptotermes secundus | reverse complement strand
CTAGTGCCGAGGTCAAGAAAATGTTTAATGTAGTTCCTACGAATGTATTTTCTCTTTATTTTTCACAACCAAAAATATATATGTATTTCTCACTCTTCCTAAGTGTGGCATATGCCCAAGGTAGCTGTGGGCTTGGGTTCTTAACGTGTTCCACGATTTCATCCTTCGAAATTGATGCTACTGACCGATCTTTCTGTTCAGCCTCTCATCTTATTCGATATTCCAGAACCATTGCATGTGACGTCAACAAATGACAGAAATTTGTAACTGTCCATCTACACAATCATTTGCTATTGTGATTCACATTGTGTCCATAGCATTGACTTTGTTTCCTAATGTTTTCTTTTAAGAAGAAAAATTTGGAGCGAAAAATTAATTATGGATAATATGGATATTTTCTTAATTATTGTTAATAGTTTTAAAATTAGGTAATTGTACTCTTCTCCATAACGAATCTTAATAAATAGTTGCATATTCTGATATATAGGGTGTAAATAAGTATGTTACAATTCTGTGCGGTAGATAGATGGTTTCAGTCTGATCATATTTTGTTACTGCACCCATGCCCGGAAAAGCTTCCTTTTGCCACTAAGGG
>NW_019766952.1:0-594 GCF_002891405.2 Cryptotermes secundus | reverse complement strand
AGTATTCGAACTGACGAAGACATTTCAAGCCTTAGGCAGAGCGGCCCACAGTGATCGGCAATTATGTACGCAAAAGCTTAATATTCTCGACATGTCACAGGCCGATATTTTTACATGGAGAGTCAGCCTTTCCATTAAATGTATTTAAACCAAATGATTATCGTGAATCTGCGGTGACTGCCAAACCTCATTAGAGACCGCTTTGTATCACGTCATTTGAACTGACAGCAATAATCACCGCTTTTCGGGCAAGCAAATAAAACTCGTGCAAAGCCTACATACATACTTCTGGCTTGACGGATGATATAATAGACGATGGATCTGATTACATATTGCTTGTTCACATACAGGCCTGGTCGCCTCTGGGCCCAAAACAGACGGATCGTGGATCAGTTCTCTCCGCATATGTAGATAAAATCTGCCCGGGTTTGGTTCAGCCATGATTTCTATACAAAGATTTCTCCAACTTCAATTTTCAATATACATCAATGTGGGATTTCGACGGATAAACGCCTGAGCTATGGAATGCCTAAATACATTAAATTTGGCTTGGGGCACGCGGTAGCGTAGTTGGTTGAGGCACTACGCTACAAG
>NW_019766951.1:0-595 GCF_002891405.2 Cryptotermes secundus | reverse complement strand
CCAATCGTTATGTGGGCAGGGCCACTATGGCTAATTTAACAGAAATTCGCTCGCAAGCAGTTCCGCCAGTCCCTTGTTTTCTCCTTCAGTAACGCAACAATTTCACTCTGACTGAGAAGAGCTTTCTGTACTTGAAAATACCAGAACATGAAAGTTTATACTGACGGAGTGGAATCAAGGAAAGGCATATGTAACGGTCATGACTTGTTGAGTTATTTGCAGTGATCTGCTGTCATGGAAATTACTAAACTCTTCTGTTTCCATGGTGATAACGTGAATGCTTCATCCAGCGGCGCCTCTCTTATAGATGAATCCTTAGAACATGGCCGTACCATAGTTCAGACGGTTTGCCGCCGGCCTCCCACCGCGGTGGCCCAGGTTCAAGCCCGGGTCACATCATACGGGATTTGTGGTAGAAAAAGTGGCACTGGACACACGTTTTGTCCGAGCACTTCGGTTTCCACTGCCAATTCTCATTCCACCGACTCCTCCACACTCACCATCTATCATCCGGGGCTGGCACAATAGGCCAGTTAGTTGCAGACGTACGAAGTGGACTCAGTCTCACCCCACCCCAAGAAACTAAAAGAAAAAT
>NW_019766950.1:0-595 GCF_002891405.2 Cryptotermes secundus | reverse complement strand
AGGAGTTTATAATTCTCATGACATTAATGTGTTTTGTGATATTATTTAAATATTCCAACAATTTAGTACTACTAGCAGTAACTGGGGATTTCTGTTATCATCACGTGGCCACCCCTGCACACGCGACGGGGGATGCGTGTATACGAATTCATACAGGCAGTGATGGACGAGGCAGATGTGTTGTTACTACGCCCATATGACCTACACGCTCATCAGAGGGGAGAAAAATGCGTAGAACCTCCTCTCTTCCAACAAAGACCAATACAATTTAGAAAATTCCATTACTAACAGCCTTGCAGCATATGATCTATGTGCTGAGTCCTCTTTTGATTCTAAAGGGACCATCACTTCCACGTGAGTACGCTTACTCTGGCTCGATGACGTAGCCTAGCTGTTGGATAATGGACAGTTGCAGTGCTGAGACACTGCGGATCATTTCTGTCTTCATGTGATTTCAAGGTTAAGGAAATACGAACTTCCATTGTGGTTCTCTCAAACCAAGATTTCTTCTTACAAAAATATATGAAAAAGACAAGACAAAAACAAATTGTTATTAAATACTGTCATGTAGTATGTGTGACTATAGACGGGGTTT
>NW_019766949.1:0-595 GCF_002891405.2 Cryptotermes secundus | reverse complement strand
CACAATTGGCTGCTTCTCAAGAAGGGCTCAGCTCCATGAAGTTAGCTGGGAAGCAATATTGGCAAGAGCAGACAACCGTACCCAAACTTTCTGTGGCTTACTTACAGCTCTTCCAGTATCTGGACTATGTGATATCGAATGGTAAAATGGCTGACTAATTTTAAAAGATCTGGAAGAAAATTGTCTTCGTATATTAATGTACTATCCTGGTATTTCTATGGATGGACTGAAGGAAACCACGAAAAAACTTCAGTCACGATAGCTGGTCTGCCGACCGAGATTTCAACCGAGCACCTCCCAAGTACAAATCCCGAGCCACTTGCTCGGTGGAACATAACCTGGCCAGATGAATCCGGTTCGTATCTCCCGTCCTGTTGGTCCTATATCAGTTTAAATCCTTAGAAAGTGACTATTGCAGTCTAACTCTTCAGTTTAATGTCCGATTGCAGGTATTAATTGGCGTGGTTGGTCTAATAGGCAACGTGGTATGTATGGTAGGAGTGGCTTGGTGGGGTAAGCGCCCATTGTCGCTCGTCTCAATGGCTGTAGCGTCCATGGCGGCCCTCCTTCTGGGATCTTACGCCTTTGCTGTTAT
>NW_019766948.1:0-595 GCF_002891405.2 Cryptotermes secundus | reverse complement strand
TAAGATCTGTATCATTAATTTGAAGAAAGCATCTATGTACTTAATGCAAAATTAATGTGTCATTCACTTTCCATTCTTCAGAAAATCCCCCAACCTTAAAAATCACTATTATATTCTTTCAAGATAATTCAAATAAATGCGAACTTAAGTACAAAGATGTGGGGGTGTTTGAGAACATGGTGCTCAGAATATTTAAACCTAGAAGGCTGAAGAAAAAGGCAAGATAAGCTTTATAAGACGTACTCTTTCCCAAATATTAGGGTAATCATATCATGTAGGATAAGATGGGTGGGGAAGTAGTATGCACAGAAGATACGCAAAAGGCACATAAAATTTCTGTCAGTATATCTGAAGGGAAGAAAACCACTTTCATGGCTCACACACAAAAACAAAAAACTCTGTAGCCTGTAGTCTGCAAGCGAACTATAACAAACAAAGCGACTGCCACTAGTCAGCAAAGTTAGTGACAACTTTTGCAGATAGAGGGTGTCATGTGGTCAGCACAACGGATTCCCATGGCCTTTAATCTCAGTTTTCTAGACAGGAGCCACTATTTCCTTGGAATAGCTCCTCAATTATCCTCACAAGGCTGAGT
>NW_019766947.1:0-595 GCF_002891405.2 Cryptotermes secundus | reverse complement strand
TTGCGGTTATAGAAACGTTTAATTACGTCGCAGCAGCTACGAGCTTACAAGTTTTTTCCCACACTGGTCTTCAGGAGCTCAGATGTCTCTAGCGTGTCACTGTTCACACGAACCCATTGTACTGTTGCGCCATCATCTGTCACAGGACAAGTACAATAATACTGTCAGCCAGAGCGGTACAACTGAAACTTCCAAAGACTATCATAAAACAGAGTGAAAGACTGCTAGGCTTGGCAACATTACACCTCTCTGTAGGAGGTACACACTGTACTTTGTGTGTTGGTTCAGTGCATTTCCATCCTTGTCTGTTTAAACTCGTGTTACATACACATAGAAAAAGGTGTCACTGTTTTAAGAACCTGTAATACGGATTTAATTATCATTGTCATCATGGATTAACCAGGCGGAAGAAGAAATATTAGACGACCGGAAAGATTAGGATTATCTTCGAAACGGAAGAGGCTAATAGAAGCCTACCTTGAAATACGAGTTTGTGATGGTGATTATCGTCAGGGATTAAGCTCCTGACTTGTTCCAGTTACATGAATTATTAATTGCTCCTTCCGTATTCTGTCAGGTGGCCATAGCGCCCGTT
>NW_019766946.1:0-594 GCF_002891405.2 Cryptotermes secundus | reverse complement strand
TTCATTCCACCGTGAAGTTGGAGGCTTTACTTCCCTCCGAAATGTTGGTAATTATCTATCAGACTATATGGCGTCATAGTCCATAACACTAAATGAACCTTGACTGCAGTGAATACCTCAAACCTCATATAACCTGCGTAAGACGGAACTTCATTTTGATTTATATTCTTCACTGCATGTTGTCAGGATGAGTCAATCAACGAGCATGTAATAACGCTCGAAATAAACCAGAAATCTCCACAAAATTTTGGTTAGAAACCACATGTGAAGAACTCATCTGTAGGAAATACCACAAAAATAAAGATATAGAATATGTCAATGGGGTACATGTTTTTCTAACCAGTTTATTTGAGATTTTGTATTCCGTCACCTTGCGACTTTCAGCACGCTTTCGTATTTGTAAAGAAAACCAGGTTTAAGGATCATGTTCGTGTCTCAGCGCGTCTATCCTCCAATTATTTGTAATTAATTGGCTGATTTCAATAATAAATAGCGTAACCGCATCGATGCCGTGTCCTAGATTTAGGCTAAAGGTAAAGGTAAAGCTAGCCTTGTAACAAGTCGTGAAGGCCCATAGGGTTGTGAGACGTCGAG
>NW_019766945.1:0-595 GCF_002891405.2 Cryptotermes secundus | reverse complement strand
TACTCCTTTCCAATTCATTATTTATCTACAATCAGAAGCAAAATATTCTCGACAGCGAAACCGGCTCCATACCTAATCCTGTGCGGACTACATATATTTTCGAGTGGAGGGACGTATTCTGGCCACTCCTCGGATGTGTGAGGAACCCTTCAGGTTAGGAAACAGATCAGAAAAACAGAGTAACGATCATTAATTTGTTCACGTCGCCCAACCACTCGACAAGAAATATCGTGCCGTAGTAACTGTTTCTAGCCGATCAAGGTGGCCGCGTGGTCTAAGAGCATGAACTACATTCGCTCGCTCGAACACTGCGATCATGGGTTCAAATCGCACTCGAGACATGGGTGCCTGTGTGTGCGTTTATTCTGGGTTTGTGTTGTAGCGGCCTTGCGATGGGCTGAGTCCTTCAGTCTGCGTACAGATTAAGAAAGAGAAGAAGGGGCCAAAGTCCAGTTGTAGAGCTAGAGATGCTCGTAGATAGGTAGTAATTGCTTCTGTCCGATAAGTCAATAATAAACTCGTGACTTATTTAGTTTTCTATGAATTCTCATTCGTGGTTTCCTCTATTACAAGTATTAATGATAGTAATTAGAAT
>NW_019766944.1:0-595 GCF_002891405.2 Cryptotermes secundus | reverse complement strand
AATTCTTTACTTAACAGAAACCAACGCCGGAAAAGCTGATTTTTTTATTTTAAAATTTTTAGTTTTTGCAACTTGGAATTGACACGATTGTAACAATTTTGTACCTCTCCGTGATGCTGATTCGCAACGTAGTTAATAATTACTGATTTTAAAACTAAGGTTTGGTATTTACTAGAAACAATATTACCTCAGTCGCCATGCGCAAGAACTGAAATTCAGAATTTTCCAACAATAGTC
Organism: Cryptotermes secundus; assembly: GCF_002891405.2. Taxonomy (NCBI): domain Eukaryota; kingdom Metazoa; phylum Arthropoda; class Insecta; order Blattodea; family Kalotermitidae; genus Cryptotermes; species Cryptotermes secundus. The sequence goes on along the minus strand of NW_019766944.1, from coordinate 358 downwards.
GGTTCGGATTTTCTTACTTATAGAGTAAAACATATTGCTTGGTCGTCGCATAAGTTTGCAGGCGTGCCATCGTCCCTAGGAGCAAGTTGGCACTACTGACTCAGTATTACGCCTTCTCTCCTGCGTTACACTCCGTCGCTGTGTGAATATTAATATTCCTGCTTGGTACTTTGGCAGCCCCAGTATCAAACCTCATTCCGAACCTGGATCCTCTAACTGAGGGTTTCGTGGATTTTCTTACTGCTTTGCAGGCGAATGCTGCTGGGGTAGGTCACCGACGTCTGTTTCCCGAGCTTCATTTACTAGCTTCCTCTGATCCTCTCGGCCATATTCGAATTTAGACATGTTCTGAAATTAA
>NW_019766943.1:0-594 GCF_002891405.2 Cryptotermes secundus | reverse complement strand
CTAAGAGAAATAGGTTATTCTTTAGAGAGGGAACTTCAGGAAAATTGTCAATAGTATTGCTAGGCACAAGGGTTCGAAACAAATCCGACTTCTTCACCAATTACTACATACGTAAAAATGCCTCTGAATCTTGACAGCAACGAATAGTCTAGTAAATCTCTGCTGGTCCTCGCCAGCAAAGTCATTTTTGTTTCAGGTCCCGTCAAGACCCATGACTTAATTTACGTCCAAACCATTTATGTGTTTTGAAATGGGGTCTCCGGCGAGTGGAGGGTTTGTTTATCTAAGTAGGCGCCACGTAAATTCTCATGAGTATATCCGCAGTCACTCAGCGTCCAAGTAAGGGCATTTGTACTTTATGGATACCATACACGCTTTCTCACTTTCCTACAATGAGGAACACTGTCACGATCTTAGAGCGACTATAGAATGGGTTTGGATTGGTAATCGGATTGATTGGACTCTAATTCAACTCGTTGCTACAAGTAACGAATATGCTCTCAGTGTTCTAGACACTTCACACTACAGGACACACCAGGTCTTCTCAGACGTTGCTTGGTGGCGGCTTCCAACGGCAGACGTTCCGCTTCCTCT
>NW_019766942.1:0-594 GCF_002891405.2 Cryptotermes secundus | reverse complement strand
GTGGATCCACATATTCTTGACCTCAGCACTAATTGGAGGTGACTGCTTAGCCCCACACTCATTGCTTTACTCCTGGGGAAAGACACTGGTACCCACTGGGTACAACATTTAAAGGAGAAAAATCTTGCCTTTGCCAGCACTCAAACTCTGACCTCTCGACAACCCAGCCCCTAAGACAGTCGCTATACTGACTGCACTATGATTGCTCCCTTTGATGGGACACAGTTCATAAAATAAAAACTGAGACTTTTCATTGATTTTTTTACTTGATTTACTACTTATATCATAAGGAAAGGTAAGTCTTCTTGAGTTCAATCACAACTTCATACATAGGGAAGTAAAATTAATTACAACAAACATACACCATCACAAAGTTATATCAAGTTGCTTACATTAGATTGCACGTTGTTCTACACATACATCTGATATGAAGATTCTTGCCTTCTAGGTTACACCTTGTAGTCTCACAGACAGCTATCATTGTTTTGTGACAAGAACTTCCCTCAAAATACTGGTACTTGTTACAAGACTATACAGTATTAGAACCAAACAAGCTCATAACCTAAACTGTCACTGCCATAAAAATCTCTAATC
>NW_019766941.1:0-594 GCF_002891405.2 Cryptotermes secundus | reverse complement strand
GTGTTCGGGTCTTCTTTCCGCGTTCACGATCCACACTGTGCCACTGATCACACACTAACTAACTAAGTAGTGTTCGCAGCTCCTTATTTAGCCTCGGGACGGACGACATAGAAAACAATTACGTAATAGGTACCACTGTTGAATAACGTCGTGTTTACCGATTGCCTATGGACTTTCCTGTTGTGTGATGGCGTGTTTACGAAGGCATTCGGCAATGCTGCTGAGAGTTGTTTATTGCTGCATAGCAACCACGATTTCCCCTGTTATGTCACCGCTGGGGAAAGGGTGTTTAACGAGCATTGCACCACCCACGTCACACTGTTAATAAATATACACTACTGAACTACAGTACTATTAATCTGGATACAATACAGTTAATCATATAAAACACTTAGTGTAAAAGATAGAGTAAATGGGATTATATTAAAAAATAGAAGTTATAGTATAAAATAAGAATAAAATGATGTTTTATAACATCGAATCAGTCGTTGGTTAGTAATTTTGTATGTTCCCCTGAACAGATTGGAATATTCTAATTTTCTTTTGTATATAAGATTGTATAGGAGGCTCGTGAAGTAGGTGTAGTAAATTAAT
>NW_019766940.1:0-594 GCF_002891405.2 Cryptotermes secundus | reverse complement strand
GATTATTCAGGCAATAAGTAGCTTTGTGAGTCAAACAAATTTATAAGTTGGAGGTAATGTCAATTGTAAGTTTCAACTTATCACTAATACATCTCATGAAACACTACAGGTGGATTACAGACATACTTTATCCAACATTTAATGTGATGTACTAACTTTATATTGCAACATGTACATAAAAATGTAGTTTCACTCATTCAGTCTCATATTAAGACACTGGAATAGGCAAACCACAATAATTACTAAAGAAGTTACATGCCATGTGTGAGCTGGACAGTTTATTTGGTATAGTGGCAAAGCTACGTGCTGGACAACTGGAGAATCAAATCCAAGCGGAGATGGAGACTTCTCTCTTCTTCATTATATCAAGTCTAGCCAGACTCCTCCCTACTGTGTAGTGGAGTCTTTTTAGCCAGGAGTAAAGTGGCCAGGGCATGCAGCTAACCACCAAACTCCATCTAGTGTCAAATGTTAAGAAATACTGGAGCTACACCTACACTCTCTCAACTCTCTATCATTCTTAGCATTGTGCTTAATTCATTTAGCACAGGGTACCTTTTACCTTTAGCCTTATTTTCGTACACCTCAGGAAAA